>NC_069144.1:55728249-55815707 GCF_943734635.1 Anopheles cruzii | reverse complement strand
TAGCAGAAATTGATAAATGATTGGACTCAGCTCAATTCTTTTTCAGTTTGTGGCACTCACACGTTGCGTTGAACTTGTGGTCGTTTGTGAGATTTATGCGTGCTTATGTTCCCTTGTTACTTATACAATTTGCTGATTTTTGAGGAAATTCTCGATTTAGTCACAGCAAAAATCAGCAAAAAACAACCTTTCAATTACCAGCGGGCACTCCAACTCCGCGGTCCGTAGCTCGATGTCGATGACGCGAGGTTGACACCAATCGGGCAACATGCAACACGTCGCCTGTTACACGCGCCGCACCATGACGGGCAGGGTGCGATGCGTTTGGGTGCGGTTTGTGAGGCGTTCACCCGCACACGCTGCCGCTCATCAACACATTCGCGAATGAAGTTGGCGGCACCGAGGGCTACCGCAATTTAAAAACTGTCACTGCCCCGTCGGTTGACGGACACGAACTGTCAACCGTTTGTCACGCTGACCGACGGGCCCGTGTTCCGTGTCCCGTGACGGTTCCGTGGTTGGAAATCCGGTCCGATTGGTCTCCGCACGGGCAGCCAGGCAGGAAACCGATATGATGTATGTAAATTCAATTTAAACGCCCCCGGACCCATCTGTCGGCGGACGCGCTGACAACGGAGCGTTGCGATCGGGCATTTTTCAGCCAACCGGCAGGTCCTCGGGTGGCCCCTCGAGTGTCTCTGTGATTGTACGCTCCCGTTCGTCGGACGCCACAGCCAGAGGATGCGTTTTACTGTCACACTCAATGGACCCCGTGGCGTTCTGTCTTCCTACGGCGCGATTGGTATTCATATCGAATGGCTAGTTCCGGCTACCCTTCTGCGGATCGCGCGGTTTTTGTGAATCTCGGTCCGAGCGCGATACGACATTGTACCAGAGACACGGCGCTGGGTGACATTCGTAGAACTGGGGAGGTTTTTCTAGCTCAGCGTAGCACCGTTGCCTGTCAAAATTGGGCCCCAAACAAAGCGATCCTGGTGTGTGTGTGTGTGTGGTTACTGTTAAATATGCGTTTGATTGAGCGAGAGTCAAACACGTCCGGAGCGCCATCGACCGACCGTGCCGGAGACTTCATCAATGCTGCCACCCCTAGACACTCGGCCACTGTTGGCACTTTTTTCGTGCATTTTATTGGCACCAGTTGCTCGTGTGAGGCACGCCATTCACGGGGAAGGTATCGGCGATATTGAATTGGTCGGCAGCCGAATATTTTGTGGCCCCCCGCGGAAGGACGAAGAACAATGCAGTCGGCCCCGGGCGTGGCGGAATACAACCTCCGCACGCAATATGGCCACTCGGCAGGGCTCCACTCCTCACACTTGATTGCTATGATTATTGTGGGTTGAAGCTGTGAAGGAAAGGCCACCTCTGGGTCGGTTCGCCGCATTGCTGGCGCTGAGTGAGACTTCAGAGCACTTGAGCGACACCCCTGGCGTTTGGCACCTTCCAGCCGGGGTTTCGATTTCTATTGATGCGCTCGCCTCGTAAGGCGCCCTTCCCGAACGAAGTAACCATGACAATGAACTTGTTATTCCTCGCTACATGAATAAACCCCCATAGCAAACCATAACCTCATTACATTCTTAAACCCAACCGAATGGCATTAAAAGCTGCTTTGGAAAGCAACAAAACCTCTTATTGCTGGTGTGACTTCCGTTATAGTTCCCGGCGTGGTTTCTGTCGAAACCCGGCAAGGGGCAAAAAACCTGCCCAAACCCCACCCGGAACTCCCGACGGTCACCCAAGAACGAAGTGCATCTGAGACGACCGAGACCGAGTTGTTTTGCCAGTCTCTCGCCCGGCCGGGCCAGTTTGTGAGCATTGTTTTCACTTCTGGCCCTGTCCCGAAAGAAGCAGAACTCTTCATTTATGCAAAAGCATCCGACCATATCAACAGCTTAAAAACACAGCAGCACCGAATTCGGCGCGCTGTCAGCGTGCGTCCCGTGGAGGATATAGTCGTTGGCTTTCATAACGCCTGTCTGCCGGCATTTTTTTTGTTCCGAGAAACCGGTTCTTTGTTTTCGCATCCGAAACACGAATGTTTTCCCAATTGTTTTCTTGTCTGACGGCACACGGTTTTTCTTTAGTCCGTGGCACACTTTTTTTCTTCGTATCTTCTCGTAGGTTCTGTGCGTGGCTGTAGACACATGAGTGTGCATGTGCGAAGGGGCTTCGTTTGTTTCCTTTGGCGTAGCGAATTGAAGCACTTAATCTTGGGTTTTTGCAAGTGACACGGAAATCGGTAGTTTGAAGTATTTCTACCAGATGAAGTTAAGGTGGTTGCGAGCAGCAAAGCGTTGATAAAAGGAATAACGGTCTCAATGGCTGTGTTATGAATTGAGTTTATCATTCCGACTCGGATGATTACTGATAACTTTACGTTATGAGATGTTTGTCCTTTCTTATGTAAAAACAATTGATAAATTTAAACACTTTGCTATACACGCGCTTTGTGATTCGATCGAATGGCTTTGTCCTTTGCCACGAATCATATTCCGCGTTTGTCAACGACGTCAGTTTGAATTATGACAATGCTTAAAAAAAGTAAATTAAAAAATCCACCATAAAACGAAGCTCAACAACTGAAACACAACGGGCATACCGCGCTGCCCACCCAAGACACAAGCGAATCCGAGCGCTGCGAACCACGTCAGCTGATTTCCCGACCCTTTTCGTGTGTGGCCAGCCGCGGTTCGTGGGGAAAAATCCCGTTTTTAACGATCACACATTAGAACGACGTCCGACGATGGACAGAACCGCGTTCGCTTACCGTTAAGTGGCCGCTACCCATATTGCGACGGCTGCGTAGGATGACGGATGTGGCGGTCCGCGACAAGCGCGTCGCATCGCAGAGGTGTGTTTCTGGGAAAATTAAGATCTTGAAACGAAGACAGGAGACGAAACGAAACTGCCAGCATGAATCATCGCAGCGCAGGAAAACTGTTCTATTTCGGTAACGATATATTGAGTGTGGTCGTAGTAACAGTAACTAATGAGATCATAAGTTAGATTGTTCCCTGAAAGTGGTTTATGCTATTGCCGGCTACTAAATTAAATTGAGCTTATTGCCCTAAGGACAGCATTATGCTTATGGCACAAAAATTTATCCCACCACCATCCCGCCGAGAAAAATATGACAACCGCTTAAAAGTATTTTCCTGCTTCGTTTTTTAATCGTCCAAACCGAGTTGTACCTAAGTATTCAAAACAATTTGCCTTTATTCGACGTCCGACCAGAATATCGCATTAATTAACGCACACTTTATCGGCGGTCTTAGGAGACGATTCACTTATCGTGGTAATGCACGTAAGCGTCTAAGTGGGTCTGTGGCACTTACAAACCAGAATTTACATAAATTGTCGTTTCGCTTGTTACTTCCGGAGCCACCATTATTCGGACCGTTTCTTTCGTCAGTTCTTTTTCGCCCACAAGGCGGTCCCGCTTTTCTTTCGTGTCGGAACGTGTCGCCGCTTTGTTGGGCGACTTGTCAGCGTCTCCGTTTTGTACTTCATTATGCATAATGTGTGAATAAATGAATTAATTAATCAACACATTACTGCCACCGTCGTCACGCTAGCGAAACGAATCTTGTGTTTTGATGGGCTTCGCAAACGCGCAAAGCAACACGGGAAGACGAATGGTTCCGGAGCCACCCGCTGGGTGTGTTTGATGTTTATCGCTATTATGTTGCAAGATTGTTCTGTGTGTTCGCTAATTGATGGCAATTTTATTTTATTCAACATTTATTTTTAAGAAGCATACTTCTTTTGCTTCAATTTTCAGTGGCCAAAAATATGTTGCGCCGTAAAGTGTGCCGTTCACAAGCTTCAATCAATATGCGCCGTAACGCTAACTATCATCGGTGGGATCGGGGAAATCTTTCACACTTCGATAATTAACTCCCACAAAGCCGCCAAACGACTGGCTTTTCCACCGTCAAGGGGGAATTTTGTCACGGGATTAAGGAAGCGTTGAAATGATTGCGGATCCCGTTCCGCCGAATTTCCATTCCAAGTGCGCCGCCGATGCACCGAGCAGCACCAGGCAGCTCCACCGATGTTTGTTTATGCGCTCGCCAAATGAATTGGTGCGCCGCGATACGCCAGCGCGCCCGCGCTAAATTTGTTGAGCCGAAGCCGAATTAAACGGTTCATGAAATCGGCTGAAAACCCCGAGCTATGGAAGAAAAATAAAATCCAGTGTGAAGAAGAAGGAGTAAAACATAAACCATCAATCCCATGCTCGGTCGATGATTGCCGACTGAACGGTGCCGAACGGTGCGGTGCGATTACGAAACGCACAACCCCGGCCAGGAAATGAGGCCCACGCGCCCGGCTGCACAATCTGGTGGGGTAGCACGTGGGTAGCGCTGTCGGTGTGCCCTGCCGGAAGTGGGCCGATGTTGGTGCTGCTGCTGCTGCTGCCGGCGAGCAGCAAAGTGCTTCCAGCCGCCAGCCGGGCAGCTGGCGGCTGGGAATCAATCAAGTTAATTGAATCGAATTAATCCCAGTTAAAATGGAAATTAAAATCGCCACCGAGGGGTGCGAAAATGGTGCGGAAAGTGGCCATAAAAAAAACGGGAACAGTCTGGGGTGTTACGACAAAACAAAAAAAACCACGCAGAGTGTGGCCGACCAGGGGGCAAAAAAGCAAAATACCGATCGTTACGACGGGACGGGCCCAAAACATGGTAGCGATGAAATTATCCGAACGGATGCGGAAATCATTCGTCCTGTCGTGGTACGCGTGCTCTCGGCAACTCGCGCCGTGTGTGTCGTGGGATGGAAAATGGAACAGGACTGCCAACAGCGAGTGGGCAGCGAGTGGCAACAACTGGTCAACAACAACGGAGTCGCGAGTTGAAAGTATACTCGCCCAGCGCCCAGCACCTCACCGGACTGGGAATGAGTGCCGTGGAAAACAAATACCCCGTGCAATATGGTGTCGGGACAAACAAATTTATAGACGCTTATACCGGCGTCATCTGTAACAAGATTAATAACACACGAATCGCCTGCTAAATTGTCTGTTAAGTACTCTGTAACGGAGACTGATCACGATACCGAAATGGTGCGATGGAGTTTCTTCGTGTTGGAGTTTCTTTACTCAGCATTGATTTGATAATCAACATTTTGTTTGCGAGCTGACGGTTACAAACCATTATCGCTCAACCTCAACAGTCGGGCAGCTTTAACGGCACAGTTGTGGCCAGCCACAACATTAGTCGTCGCACGAATCGCCGCAATTCGCGGTAGAGCTTTAAACGTCATTAGAGATTAGGGGTTCGCTTCAATAATCCTTGCCATCCCGTTTGCGTGTCTCTGCTCTGATTGCTGTAATCTCTCACTGCAGGTGCGTGGACGGGTAGCAATCCATCGGGTATTAAACCGTCATCTGTTACCGTGCGAGAACAGCTGTCGGAATCTGTGATATTTCTCGCCGAAAGCAGCATTGTTACGGCTTCCGGCACATTCGCTCGTGCTGCTGCTGCTGCTCATTTGGACGGAATCAAAATTGAGCCCGTCGGATTACGGAGCAACCCGTACCCGGTAATGTAATACTTCACGGCGTACGACGGCGGCTCCAGTACCGCGAGTAATGAAGTACATTTGAGACGCATCGAGTGCCTCAAGTGTTGCATCAACCAGCCGTGGCCAGTGGCAGCTATCGCCCGCAGTTACACTGTTACACAGTGCCACCGTCACTCGTGGCCGACTGTTTTGACAGCCAGACACGACGGTACAGGCACCATTGTTATCATTTGCGATTGTTATTATCGTTGAAATCATTATTGTAAACATTATGATCAGACACACATTTGCCCGGGGTGTGTGGCCCGGGCTCCCGGCCCGGCAGCAATCCGCCAGCCAGTCAGCCTTTGCAGCAGGGAGGGTTGAGCATAAAATTTCAATGCCGGCCGGTTCATAAATTCAAATTTTCTTTATTCAAATTTATATTTATTAGGCACCGCGTGGCATGCCTTTCGGTAGGCGGGTGACAACGAAACCTTCACACGCATCGCATTACAATGGCGCGGAGCGATTTATGCTACGGAGCGAGTGTTCATGCGTGTCATTATGCATTACATACTAGTGATTGAATTCGCAACGAACGTGTGCCGTTGTGTAGACTGCAGGCTTTACAAAAAGTTCATAAACATGATTTGTAATGCCGGTTGAAATTTTGCCTTGTAAATAACTGATTCACGAACATTCCTCTACATTCAATGGAGGCGCTCGGTGCGTTTCAGTTTCCGATGGAGGCGCATGGTGTCTTTCGTTGCTAACATAATTTGCTTTTTAATATTTCTTCTAACTACAATTTCAGTATGGTCAGCAGTTTGCAGTAAATAAAAGATGATTTATAATATTACAAAACGATTCGCTAGAGCATATCGATCGCTTTCGATTCGCCAACGCAAAGGGCCCACGTTATTGACCGGCATCGACCGGAATTTGGATCGAGGCCAATGCAATGCTATGATAATTATCGAAATAAACAGGCTGATCCATGTATCTGGCTCATTGCCGTCGGCAATGCAGCATTCAGTTGGGGTTGCTAGCGACCGTCGTTGCCGGAACCTTTCAATGAGGACCTTTTCGCGAGCGAGTGTGGAACACTTTAGGTTTAGTGTTTCACAAATTGTTATATGTTGATAGAATCTTTATCGAACAGGAATAGATTTTTATTTAAAAACCGGTTGCCAGTGCTTAATTTGGCACTGTCACTATACAAGGGGTGTAACCATTTCCATTGGGGTGTTGGAGTCCATTAAATGTACACTGCATATTTATGGAAGGTTTCAGGAACGCGGTACGATCGGGTGAAGTGCAAGTAAGGCTTTCACCGTGTGCAATGCATTCTCACTTTCTGCACTCCACTCCGCACATTGCACGGTATCTGGTGTGAAAATCAACGCCACCAGCAGCTGTCAAGTCTGGCCGGGGTCTGGCCGGACGTCAGTCGACCGAAGAAAATAATCAAAGTGCATTCCCATTTTAATTTGCACCGTAGTTTTGTTCCATTTTTACAATTCATTCGGCTGCCTTCGGCTGTGGAATGCCACCAGGGGCAGGCCCGTACGATCTAGGCCCGATAGAGCATAAGCGTCACCGCACTGTGGACCTGGTGTCCGCACGGAATGAGCATTCCGTGGGCGTCTTCCCGACACGCCTTCCTTCACTTCCACCACGCGCGTTCGCACACTTTTGATTGTTCATTTCCGGCCATAGAAAATCGACCCGGGCTTTCGCTGTCCTGCTGTGACCACCACCGTCGTCCATTGCATCCGTTTTGCCCGCTCGAGAGGGACACTCAACTTTTCTAGATGCCCGCGCTGCAACAGTGCCCATTTCCCACTTCACGGCGTCCTTTCTACGGTGCCATGGAGAAAAATAATGGCACTGTGGTGCTTCGCCTGATCCGCATCAACCGGTTGCCGTGGTTTTCGGGCAGCAAAGGATGAAGGAGAAGAAAAAGTAGAAAGAGAACTCCATCCAAACAACTGGACAAATTAAAAGTGGAGCGAAGTGAATCTCGAACACGGCGAACAGTTTATCGGCATTTAAGAAGGGATAGGGCAAACCAGCACAGTAAAGGGAAGAATTGTCCTAGCTCTATCGGCGAGAGTATCCGTCGTCGCCCTGTCGAACAGCTTGCAGGATCACCTTGAACTAGGGCAGACGGCAGCCGCCATTGCGTCACGAGTGCCACGACGACGCCCACTGATGCAAGATCCCTGTTCAAAGTCGGGCGCATAGCGCTTAGGCAGGCTTAGGCCCGATCGCCAGGCAGGGACGGGGTGAACTTTGAAGTGCGCCCATGTCCTCACCGTGGGTCGGGTTGATAAGGAGGAAAAGAAATGAAAAGACAATCTATTAAATGGCTTCCCTTGCAACGCGCTCCCGGTGCTTGCAGATACGAAAGGGATTAGCGTGATTCTGCATCCTCGCCGGCTGATGGCTGACGGGGAACTTTTTCTGCCGGACTTCTGCCGGATGCGTCGCCGCACGGGCTGCTGCACAGTGTGTAACGCAAGGAACGCCACAGGAGCCACGTGGGAACATTGAAAGTAACAGAAGAACATACCGAGCTGGAATGGGCATGTAACAGCGATTGCATAATTTCGGGCGTTTTGCGGTCGTGTGCTTGGAATGACTCCCAAAGCATCGGCTTGCTGTCCACGACCATGTGATTGTACACCGTAATTAAAAGCTTTCCGCGATGAACTGGTTACGCACTGTGCCACGAGAAGCTGGCGACTGGAGCGAACCTCCAGAAGAGAGGAGCAGCAAAAAGCGTCTTCCCAGCGAAACGTCGCAACATTGTGTAACCACAGGGCGTCATGAATACTGAGCAGGGAGCTCGACATCGGCATCGGTCGAGCCACGTGGGCCACGGTACCGTTCTTCGCCATCGTACCGTGCCGTCCGTAGATCGTTATCCTGCTCATCCTCAGCCGCAGGTCGGGCGACTATTGATGCCATTGATCGCTGGTGTAGATGAGGATTTTTTTTCTGCCTGCCCTTTCGTGCGGCCATGGGCATCGCCTTCCGCAAAACCGACGACGGAGCGCAGGACGAAGCGATAATGTTCGAATCGACGCGCAACGACGACGGTGGGAGCCACACTAAAAAAATCAGCGAAATCAGTTCCTCGGAGTTGGAAGTAAAAAAAAAATCCGACGAATCCCGATAACTTTCCACACTCCGTCCCGGGGAATCATCGCAGCTTGTGCTTCAGCGGGCCTTTCGGCGAGCTCACCGGGTAATAAAACTCGGTGCTCTGCGGTAAATAAACTACACTTTCTTCAGGTCCTCGAGTGGCGACCAACCCGGAGGCGATTTTTGCCGGTGCCCATCCGACCAGCGATGGAGGAAGCCGCAAGATTTATGGCGCAAGGTGTACGTGGCGAAGGTGCGAAATTTATCTTCACCGTCACCGTGTGATCCACGGGAAAGAGCAAATCTTGCGAACGGACCTGGGCTCTTCGGGCTCAGCGCGGTCAACGCAAGGGCCGAGGAATTCAATTAAAAGAGGTGCAAATTTTATCCGCCCCAAACGAATTGAATGAATCGCTCCGGACTTAGGACTTCCCGTTGTGTGGGCCCTAAAAGGGCCGAAGAGCTTACCGCAGATTGTCTTCGCCGCCAGGCCGCGGCATCCTGTCGAAGTGACTGACATTAAGCCTCCTTCGGTTCGCGGCGAGTAATTTATCATTTCTTTCGAGAAACAAAATGCAAATCCTCTTACGAGCGATATGGCATTGTAATGCGATTGTTTTGCATGCGGCGCGGCGGAAACAAGTGTCTATTAGAGAGTGCTCGTCTTGTGGGGTTTCCGTTCTGAGGTTCTGTTAATGACGTGCCTGCACTCCGGGGCCTAGGGCCCATTATCGTTGTGTCTCTCGCGAAGTGATACTTCGTCTTGCGCAACAGTTCTCTCGCCGCTCTCGTGTGGTAATGGTGTCGGGTGCCGTTACAGGATGCGGCTCTATTGCATCCCTACGGGGGTGCATGTGTGCCGCATTACCCGGAACATTCCACCAAGTTGGGAGTGCACATCGTCCTTTTTTTGCTACATTAGTGCATCATCTTGTGCTTTGCATCAATGTCTCATTATGCTACACCCATTATCATTCGGTGGGCGTATAAGTGGGTTTTTCTCTCTCTCTGTCGCTTCTGTGTTCCGCTATCAATTATACGAAGGCGAGGCGAGTGAGAAGAAGAAACGATAGTTTCATCTTGCGCAGTCTGAAGTGTCGCCCACTCGAGGCAAGATGAGAGATAGCGTAATGAGGGGGAAATGCATAATACTTCATGTTTTGGTGACTTTAAAGGTACTTAGAGCGCCGCCGGCATGCATCGCGCGCTGCGCGACCGTAATTCGTCGCGAACGTGAAACATTATGTGTAATAACCCGCAACGGCCAGCTGGTGTGCGGTTCGATGTGGATGAATTTAATCTTGTCCAGCCCAACGGCAACCGTAGGCCGTGGCTCATTTATTAGGACCTTGGCGACAAATTATCACATCACACACGACGCACGGCTTCACCGCACGCCGAAGTGACTGGGTTACGGTTTGCTTACTAAGTGGGTTGCAGGCGGCAGGACCCCGGGTGAAAGGACACGTGGCGGCCGACCAAAATAGAATCTCTGCTCCTCGCACACCGGGTGGGGCGGAAAAAATCTCCCCCCGGTGCTTATTACCGCACACGATCAATTGGCGCGATGTGTCATAATGTTGGCTGAAATAAATGCACCGCGTTGATCGATTTAATTAGGACAAGCGATGCTTAATGCGAAACTCAATTATGACCCCCGCTTTCGGTAATGGCAAGCAAATATTTGAAAACACACACATTCATACGGGGTTGTGTTGTTTGAATATATTATCACTGCAGCCACCGGTCAAATGTTGGTCGGCCACCGGCACAGGGCGCCCGGTGAAAAGTATGTTATTTATGCTCTGCCTCCTTTCGAGAGTCGCCAACTGCATGCTTTAGTGCTGAAGATTCCGAATGGAACGAACATGTCGGCCGCCGGCCACCAAACAGCTGCTGCCTTTCGCGGTGCTAATCGCGGCGCGTACGATGTTCCTTCCTTCTTAATGATGCAATTTATAATGTGGCTATTTTGGTGCGCACGGCTGCCGGGGGGGCTGTCCCACATCCAACGGCCGACTTCCGACACTGACCTCGACGGCACCGTACGGTGTACGGCGTGAAGCCTGCCGGGTTGTCTCGTGGGCTTAAGATGCCGGCTGGCTTACCGGCAGGGCTTGACCGAAGCCGGGTGCGATGTATCAACCCTACGCCAACATACCGCATCGGCGTACGCTCGGCACCATAAATAAGCGGCCTGGGGTGGTGGTGTGGTGATTGCCCCGTGACACCGTGCCGCGGCCACGCATCGGAATGCGCTCGCCGGGCCGGAACCCCGACTCGACCATTGAGTGATATTGCAATTAATAAATCATAATTCCCGTGTGGCAGGATTTTATTAATAGGATTTTAAGCCCATTCACCAGGGTCCCTGCCACACGGCCATGATTCATTTTCGCGTGCCCTTTCTCCAGCCGGCCGGTTGTTAGTTTTTGTGTGGTCAACTTTTTCCCCAGCTCAGTCGTTCGGCAGTACGCAGACTTCTTGCACTTTGGTGTTGAGCTCACGCATTCACACGCGGGCATTGGTCGGCCCCGGACCAACTGGGACCCAGCCGGGAGGTCGCGCTCGGCCGGACAATTAATTACCACCACACACCGGCACGTAATCCATATCAATTTATCATGTTACGGGTGGAAGAAATCGGTAATCCGTGGGCGCGATATCCTTGCTGGCGGTTGGCGCCTTGGGGGAAGCTGGGGATAAAGAAACAAGAGCTACGAATCCGAGTCCCGAGCCCGCGAACAACTACATCCGGCCGGCAGGTCAGCCGAGAGATCGATCGCATGTAATTACAATGTTAAAATGTTGTTGCTGCCTGCGCCACGCGCCCGGCCATTCGGAGCGGTGATGGGGATCACATTTCTGTTATCCGCGTTGAGATTGGTGCTAAACAACACGCCCGAATGTGGCCGTGCTTGTTGGTGGTCAACTGCTCCCACCGGTGGCTGCATTTTAATGAGCTTTTCGTGGAGCTTTGAGGTTTCGGAAATTGAATTACAACAGGTTTGTGAAGCACCCGAAAAGCGTAATTTGTTCGTCAAATTTGAATCTGAAAGTTGATACTGTACATCATTGTAGTACTTCACAGAATTAATCATAGGGGAACATACGCACCAGAAGTTTGAAGAGCCCGGCGGTTCGCTCGTAATTTTTGGCGTATTGCTGTGCGAATGTTAAAAACGCCCGAAAGTATGCAATCGATGCAAATTTGTTATTTTCATTTTTACACCGCACGTTATCCATTATTTGAGTATAACAATTGTCTTCCTAGAAACAATGCAAAAACTGCTTGCTAACCAAACGGTGCAGTGTGCAGCAACATTTATTCACGTGCTCGAAGTGCAGTTGTAGCAGTCACCGGTGTTGCTGCCTCGTTAATCCGTGCACCAGATTTCCCGTTTGCTGTCAAACCCGGTACGGTTTCCGACATTTCCGACCCACTGCCGCCGCTCAAACAATTTCCCATTCCGGTTCGGAGCATAAAGAAAACATGGCCCCGCACACACTCAAACACACCTGCCTGGTGTGGAGTGGCGTCTTGAGCGTTCGAAATCGTCACCACCTCCGCCGCTCAGCTGTCAGCTGCCAGCGTGCCGAACATCGGGCCGTACAGGTGTCTCCGGTTAATTTCCAGCCAACTCCCGGAACTCCCTGCGTTGGCCGGTGGCGTGTGGAGCACGAAATGAGCCCGGCGATGGGGGTTTTGATTGTGATGCACTTCGCTGCCATCCTTTGAAACCGTTGCCTCGTGGATCAAGTCGCGCCTCTTACGGAAGGACGTGTGCCCGATGACTTTAACACGGAACACACACACGCTGGCCCGGCCCATAATGTGTTTGCCTTGCGATCCGTGCCGACGACGGGTCTGACGGGTAAATGAGAATTTACTACTCCGTGGGGATTTTATTAAATTTCTATAAAATTTATTTCTGTTTTAAATTAAATGGCGGTGGTTGCAGAAGATCTACTGCCGCCGCCGTCGCTGCCGGAATGCCAACCGGGAATCTGGGTGTGCCGGCGGAGATGGGTCATCCGGCAGCGTGAGTGACAGTGCGACGCCGACGATGAATAAATTTGCTGGCGGCTGGATTTCACGCCAAGGACATGGCTCTCGCCTCGCGCAAGACAATGCCAAAGTGGCACGCCCGGACGGGGACGCGCGAAGACGAATCTCGGACGGTTGCCCGTGGGCAACATTTTGTCGGACCGGAGCCGGCGATCCGATCCGGGCAGCTCCGGAAGCTGTCACTTCGCATCGATGGCGGAAATTTACAATCCATTCTGACACTGACGGCCGGATGCTGCTCTGTGGCTGCTGCAACATTGCAGTGGCCGGTCGGCTGGCGATGCTCTTCGGAGAGTTAAGTGATTTTGGATGGCGGCGTCGATTGGAGTTGGCAAGTGAGCAATCGATACTAATCCGTGACAGCGAATCATGTTTCCGGAACGTATCAGAATCGCTTTGGGCATTACACAGCACCCGATGGATGACTTTTTGTTGACTTCTGCCGGATATTATCGTTACTCTACTGGAAAAAAGCCTTGATTCAAGCTTCTCATTTCTTCTATCACGGCTCCACAACTTTCGGTAGACGCCACAAATCGCGACCTGCTTGAGGCCACAATGATCCTTAACTACGCCATCTTCTGACTTCAATCGGTTTACATTCGGGCCGAGTGGTCTTTGCGTGTGCGCTCCGAAAAATCTCAGGATCGTGATGGACGGTCGTAGCGCGAGAGCTCGAGCTGTAATGCGCCTCTACAAACCCGGACGGTGTGTGGTGTTGTCAGAAGGTAAACCGTACCGTTTGGTGTTCGCGAACCGGAATGGAAAGCCTTCACTGCGGCATAAGACGGCGGCCGGCGCTTGTGAGCAGACCAGTGTGTGCGGTTTGTCGCCGCCGCACTCGGGTGCCAAAAGTGGCAGAAAATTAAAATGCATCCGACCGCAGAAGTGGCCCACGGTGAAATGCAATGGGCCGGGCCCGGCATTGGTACAGCGAAAGCGTTTCAATTAGATTAGACGCGCCGCAAGCAGAGCGCACACGAGTCGAGTGTGGCCCTTCCGAGTGGCCGTACGTACTCCAGCCCGTCGCCCGAGGCCAAACATCGCTTGCCACTTCTCCATCAGCCGTAAATCAATGCAATTAAAATCGTTCAAAACGCTGCACTTTTTAGTGCATCCGGCACACGTGGGCCATCGCGAGAAAAAGCAAGGAACCGTTTTGAATGTTTTGTTTGTGTACAAAACTTAGATTCTATTTTTGTGTTCATCGAGCTCAATAGCCACCTTTTGCTTTGCCGACAATCAATGCTTTCATAAAACGACCCCAGATGCCGATACAACCTAGAAGTTGGTTCCAAACCCCGACGAACGGAAAGAAATTGTAACCAACGATGTGCCATCCAACAAACGGCGCTACGGGGGAAGCTACGGTACCGGTACATTGTGGTCGTAAACGTCGACGAGGCCCTCGATAAATGGAAATTTATCATCACTTGCACCACCCGGACCTGACCTGTCCGGCCCCCTGCAGGGGGCCCTGGAATCGCCGGCTCGAGGCATCGAGCTTCGATAGATGATTTACTCGCAGAGGGCGAACGTAAACATGACGGGCTACCGGCACACACGGGAGCACTACGCGGCAGCGGCAGGTCCATGTCCTCGTGCGCACTCCCTTTTTGCGGCCGGAACGACGGACCGGTCGCGCCCTATCCCGGTGGCGGCCCCGGGATGTTGCCGTCCGATGCACCGAACCAATCAATTAATGGAGAGTGGAAAATGTAATTGAAATAAACAATCACACCACACACACACACACACACACACACACACATACACACACACACACTCCGAAGGCGGGCTATGGTCCGATGGAGGCAAAGGAACACGCAAAACCACAACCACCAACACGCGTTCGGGTTGGTCAGGTTGTCGGTGAGGAAAAACTTACGGCCGCCCACAGAGGCCAGTCTGTTCTTTTCCGGTGCGACGTACGCAAAACCACAACCGTGGGCAGCGGTCCTTGATTCCAGGTTGACTCCGTACGGGCGAATCCGATCGGCCCACCACGTCGCACAACAAGATCCAAAATCTGGGAGTAAATATTTGACGCACAAATTATCCTAATACTCCCCGAAGTGGGCTGAAGTGTGTCTGGCCGGTTCGGGTGGTTTATGCAAATCTATTGTTTTGTTTGCAACTTATTTGGTGCGTTTTTCCTGTTTGTGAGTAATATCGCCACACTTTCGTTCCTGGCGGGAAAACAGGCGCGTCATTATCCGGGCCCCAGAAAACCCGGACTTCAGAAATGAGACGCCTAACGAGAAGCGAAGTTCGCCTCTGATCCGGAGTCGAAGAGCCGGGTGCGGATTAACACTTCGCTCCAATTTGCATCCCGGCAATCCCGCTTTAGGACATACTGTCTGCTTTACTTAATTAAACATGAATAGCTTCTGTTTGGCTCACTTCTGAGTTTCCACACCCGATCTCGGCGTGTTTGGCGGCAACTGGCACGGGAACTGGAACTTCAACCACAAATCAATTTAATCCTTCCCTTCGGTCGTGGAGGAAATCAAATCTCAACTCGCCGCAGCGCTTCCCGGTCGGATGCTGGGTGCTCCTCCACGTCACAATCGGCAGGAGCCGTGCCCCGGGCAAGAATGGCAGCTCCGGTTATTAGTGGCAAAGATGCCCTTCGGAATGGCTGTCCGCTCGGATCGGTGGCGTCGCTTGTTTTCCGACACAGGACGGAAGAGACCCGAATCCTCCATCTGCCTCGGAGAACGCCTCCCGTAGGCGTCCGGGACGAACGACGGAGGGCCACCAGACGGAGAATTATGCGAAGAATGTTCATCCTAAAATTAATAAAATTCCATCCTGATAACTCCCCACCCGAAAGCGGCCCCACAGCGGACGAGTAAACGAGGAATGTAATGCGGCGAGAAAAATGCGGTGGCGACCACAAAAAACGCACTCCAGGCAAGGCATCCCGATTCGGGATCTTCCACCGCCGGTTCCTCGAGGGCCGGCGGACTCACCATTAGCACTTCGCACTTCGCGAGTGACGAGGGGTTGATTTAAACGGGAAAGGGAACGCGGGAAGCAAAGTTTCCGGTTAACCCCAGAAAGCCCCCGTTCGTTGATGAGCGGAACTGTTGTTGGTCAACGGGAGAGGTGGCGGCGGCGGAGTACACAAGACGCGGGCGCCGTTGCGGTGCGTATTAATTTCAGCAATTTCACGCGTAATATCTTCAAGTGGTTTTAAATTTGATTTGTGCGCGGTTGGCGGGGGGCGCTGGGGGCGCCGTTGTCCGCGGGCATTGTGATTGGCCCGAAGTAACGGGTTCCTGTATCGCCCCGGCCACGGCTGCGGTGCGAGTGACACGCGTTGATGAAGGTAGCCATCGGGGGCCCTCCGCGAAAAAGGGTTAATGGTTGATTTAATTTTGGCCATGCTTCGTCGCGGAGAGCGGGGGGTTTGGAGAAACCGGTGCGGTTGATGAGTTGCCAAAGTGGCGGCTGGTGATAACCCGGAAAAAGAAAATGGCCTAATGAAGGGACCCTTCCGGATGACGCGAGCCGCGACGACGAACACCTTTTTTTTGCTGCCGCGCGACGATTGTTTGGATTTTCCGTATCTTTGGTAGCAATTTTGAAGGACTTCCCGGGGGCAAACTTTTTGATGAACCAATGAGCTCCGATCCCTGCGAGCTGACACAATGACCGAAGAATGCGCCAACGTAAGCGATTAAACGATTTTGTAATTGCTTTTTGATGAAGGTGCCCTCCGAAGAGGTTAGTTTTTGCAACGTTCGGTTAATCCAAGCGCAGCATTTTTTTGTTATATAAATATACGCAAACAGCCCATCGGATCGTTAATGGCTCGAAAAAGGGCCAATAATGCTTTTAGCTGTTTTAATTACATGTACCCATTTTTGTCATTTATTAATCATTCACAACGGCGTGTTAAGCGATATGAATCATACGACGATATCTTGGTTCAAACATTAAAAAACCCAAACTATTACTGCATTTACCAGGTCTAGAACTCGAAAATCGCGACACAAAAGACCTACCCAAACAATGTGCACGAATATTGATAAAATTGATCGAAACATGGTTTCTCAGAATTTCTTATTTCTATCGAACCTTTAACACTTCTAATGGTCTACATTTTCCAGCCCGTTTCAAAATTAATTGAAGCTACGGAAAAATCCATCAATTTACTATCAATCGAAGCACTTTACAAGGCAAACCCAACCTCAAATGCATCTCCGGATGCAACAAAGTGTTAAAACGGTCGGCAATTTAGTTTCACCTTCACGTGTTACTTCGGCGTCCGCTGAAAGTTGATACCTCTCCACGGTTGTGTTGCACCCGTCTTAAAGCTGACGACGCAAAAGAGAACCACCAGACAAACTGGACGTACCCGGGGATCCGTTTCCGTCTTACCATCGCTACCGACCGACTGTCGACCGACGTCGAGAGCATCCCGAGTCGGGATGATGAGAATTTTTCGCCCATCTTCGCCACCAGCAGACAGAGCCGGCTAGTCCACCATCATCAAGATCGCGTGGTCGCGTGAAGATGAAGATGGCACGCTCTGGATAGCTTGACAGACAGCGTTGACTGATGATGAGGTGTACGATGGCTGTGGCCGTGTCGAGCCGGAGAGTGGCGCAAAAAAAAGGATGATTGTGACAACAACTCCCGCACCTTTCAATGCCGCGATGAAGGTGAATCATAATTTATGTACTCCTATAAAAATTCCACACCTTTCAGCATTTTTGCGCAACCGAGTGGCGGTTTCGCTCGCTTCTTCGCTGCTCTCGTTAAAGTGTCATTTTTCCGGCACTGGGCCAATCTACCGCCGCAAATCGGTTGGGTGGTATTTTTCGGCCCGAGGTCGAGGAAAATTGGAACTCACCGTTGGAGCTAAATTTGCACGCAGGAAGCTAATTTTAGACCCAAACGATCGACGCGGAGGTGCGAGAACGTAGGACGCCCGGACACGGCCAACACAATGACGGAGGAAAATCCTCACGGGGTGCCGGGCTTGGCAAAATGTCCTCCACCCGCTCATGGCCGCACCCTCGTCGCTTCATTGGAATTGCGCTGAAAGATCGTGGCATCTTTCGACATCAAATGCAGCGGCGAAAATATCACTGGATGGTGCAGAGATAAAGGTGAAAAGAGGTGGCCCGTGTGTCGGGGAGGGGCCGGTGGAAAATTCTGCTTCGGGAAAAAGTGGCCATAATTCATTTGGTGGTTTGTAAACAGTGCCACGGCGCGCCGCAGCATGATGCAAACCGGCAGCCCGTGGACCGTTTCTGGTTTCTGCCAAAATTTATATAAATGCCACCGCGCGCACTCACGCCCTGATGGATGGCTGTTGGTGGTGGTGTTGTTGTTGTGTTGTGTACCCTCGTACACTCCGGGGATCATTCACGCCACGCCGGTCGCGCCCCCTAGCAAGCCTCAACCTGCTCTAGATGGAGCTATTTAAGCAAGACGAAGAATTTGGCTCCCAACGCGCGCCTGGCCGTGAAAAAAGGGTGGGCCGGAACCAATTTGCCATTTCCATATCTATCGCTCCTTTTCTCTCTGTCTCTCTCTGTCTTTCTCTCCTCGGTCGATGGCACTCGTTGTTTGTTTGGACATGGTTTAGTGGACGGCCTCCGCGTGGGGCGAGATGTTTGAGAATGTTTACTATCAAAAATGTTTTCGAAAACGTATCAAAGCAGCAGCAATGCCAGAGTGCCAGAGGGTCTTTCGAAACTCAGCGCCACCACAGGCAATCCGTCAGTCGTAGGCAGGATATGGCAAGCGATGGCTCAAGAAATTAAATATGACGCCGGTCGACGGAGGACTCCCGTCGGTCGGTCCCGGTGCGCAACCCACGTTGGTTTGCTTTTTCCGGTTCGAGACGTTTATTGATGTCCAAGTGCGGCTTGTGAAGTGTTGAAGAACGAAACAGACGAGTTTTTTAAGCCACAACCAGGGACCAAAGGCAATTCTTGGAAAACACAGATGAGCGATACAGAGTTTCGTTTTCATAACCTCGTTTCCTGAAGGACTCAAACATAAGTAGAGTTATGAAAACAATTCTTGAACACGATTGTGTTGGCAGTGTGCGGTCGACGCTGTTCCGTGAAGAATTCACTAGAATCGCCACCGCCAGACAGGTTTGGTTCCAATAATCTACCGTGTTACAATATATGTTGGCTCCAAGTTTTCGTTCGCTTGCCCGTTTTCCCAAAGGCATTAAGAATCTTGGACCCTTTTTATGCTTATGTCCGAGCCGAATGTTTACTTTCGTAATCTTCTGCTAGTCCGGACCTACTAAGCGAACTCGCCAGAACTTATAACCACACTTCGTCTGTTCTGAACTTCAACATGTCCTATTGTTACGATTCTTCTGTTTAGTATTCACCGTCGATTGGATGCCATCATATTTTTACGATTTACTTTAATTAATCCTAACGGTTTACATGAATATCCTTCACACTTGCTCACTTGGCGGCGATCAGCCTTTAATCTTTAACAATTACTTTAAACGTATTATTACAAACAAGTTTTATTAAAAAAAACTACCTTCCAATGGAGAGTAAAATTATTTTCCCACTGAGCCGGAAACAAGAAACGCTTTAAAGTGAAATCCAAAAAAAGAAAGGGCCAGAATTAGCCCACCATTGCGGTACGGAAAAGTTTGCCCAAATCTTTGCTTGTGGTCGGATGGCCCTAACCCTGCCCGCCAGGGATGCCTAGACTGCCGTTTATTCGATCGTAAATCGAGTAGAACAAGCGCGAGCGGTGGAAAAAACAACCTGCTACTATTCCCACGTGGTTATAAACCATTCGTCACGTCGCTCGTCGTCGCCGTCGTCTTCGTTGGTCGGAGTCGGCGTCTTCTTCAAGGAAGTTTCTTCCCGCTTTTTGCTCCTTCCCGGTTATGTGAAAATGTTACCGAAAGGGAGGCTGAAAAGAAAGTTCAACCAGAAAACGGTGCTCACTATAAAACGGAACGGTCGGGAAGGCGAAAGGCATAACCCTTCCGTTCCGTTCGCTGCCAGAAAGGTAGGGGAGTTCACACGGGACGCTTCGGGTGCCTGTCGAATCGTGTGCAGGACCGTCCGGAAGACTATTGACTGAAACCTGCCGCCTTTAACGCCTGCCACAGGACTCCACGGTGCGAGCTCACGGCTCAAGCGTGGCCGCGTTGTTCCGTTTCTCGGAAGGAGCGCATTTCGTTTTTCCGAAAATCCCCGTCGACGGGCAACGTCTCTTTCTGACGGGGCGGTGAAGGAATCCTCCTTTCCGTGGCCAAGATGTGGCTGCCTTTTGATTCGGTCTGCCGGCCGGGTGCCGTTCTGTCACGGTGTGTTGTGTGCTGGGAAAACAAAGTTTGATCATGCATGAACATTTCACGAAACATGAGCCAAGATAGCTTTGACGCTCCCCATTGTTGGCCGGGAAAGTTATTGGCAACACGGCCCCGCCGACGCGAGTTCCCGGGAAACGAGTTGAGGTGTTGAAATTTATATGCATGTTGCTTTTCCCGCTGCACTTTACATACATGTTTATCTATTGGCGGATCATAGAAGTTTCGGTTCGGTTCGGTTTCGGTCTGTCGACCGTTTCCGTATCTCAACTCTTTGTGGTGCGCAATGGCAACTACCGAGTCCGGGTCCGGCGAATGCCAGAGCTGTCTGATGCAATCTTCGTGAAATCGACCCCCGCCCGAGTTGTGGGTTGCAAAATTTATTAAGATGGCAACACTGGAACCAAGATGAAAGTATGTATGCATTTTCTATCTTGTTCTGCAGCTTGTTAAATATTCAAATTCCCTGGGAATAGTATTTACACTCACAGTGGGAAAGTGTTGTGGTGCCCCAACAAAGACACCCACATATTGTCATCAGTTTGAGTAAATTCGTGAGCCAAAACGCGTATCAATTTTACTGAAGCTCAACAAACCAATTAGATGCTGTCGGCCCAGCGTAATGCTAACGAATGGGTGCAACAGGCCACGGCCTCTGAAATGATTGAAACATGTTCCCGAGCTCGTGCCAACACCACAATCGGTTCTCGGCACATTTCACACACACACACACACACAGTCAAATGCCAGCCGAATTGAAATATTAAAACTATTAAAACCATCTCCAACCGCTCGGCGTCACGAGCGCTGGCGAGAAGCAACAAATATAAATTACTTCTTACTTTAATTCCTCGACATCAACTCCCCGCCAAACTTGTCCGCAGACCGCTTCGTGGAGTCTGGGGCCCGTTGGCCGTCCTTAACAATGAAGACGGTACCGATGACGACGACGACGCCGTCTGGGCCGTGAGCATCGCAGAAAAGGACCGCTCGGTCGTGCAGAAGTTATCGTTTGCATTTTAACGTTCTTGCCGGCCCGGTCCTCGCCGGGTCTGGGTGCAAGTCCACCGCATTCCAGCCAGCCGGTGAGATGTCCGAAGCACAACGGGCTGTGGGGTGCTGCATTCCGAGACCGAGCTTGGTTCGTTCACTTCCAATCAAGCAATTGGAGAAATGACTTTTTTATTTCGTACCGAGGCACTCCTCCTGAATTCGCTTCCCATACATTCTTTCAGGCTCCCGGGGCCGGCGGATGAAGGGGCCCAAGCACGGATACCTACATTTAACGGCCAAAGTACTTGCCGTACCGTAATCCGTT
This sequence comes from Anopheles cruzii, assembly GCF_943734635.1. Classification (NCBI taxonomy): domain Eukaryota; kingdom Metazoa; phylum Arthropoda; class Insecta; order Diptera; family Culicidae; genus Anopheles; species Anopheles cruzii. Next base: position 55,794,317 of record NC_069144.1, on the reverse strand, counting down.
GCACTCCTGGTAGCCGAGCGGTATTTAATGTCGGGAATAATTCGTCTTTTCGGTTTTCGATGATGAAGTTCTGGGGTTAGTTCTCGAAGGGCGACCTAGCGATCCGTGCGTTGGGCAGCAGAGTGCACCGTGGTCCGTTTTGTAACGTCACTCACGACTAACTTTCACTTCCGTTCTGCTTTTTCTCCGTTTTTTTCCAGCCGAGCTACGCGACAGACACGTCAAGATGAAGATGTCAAAACTCTCCAATCAGACCAACTCGCAGGACCCGCAGGCGGTCAACTCGAGAGTTTTCGTCGGCAATCTGAATACATTTCAGTGCTCGAAAACGGACGTGGAGCGGATGTTCCAGCGCTACGGACGGCTGGCAGGTACGTGTTTGGAAGAGGAGCCCATTCTCACTGTACGTGGTGGGGAAAACTTTATTGGATCACCCAACCCGTGTTAGGCCAATCAATGGGGGCGCACGAAAATCGATTGGCGGATTGGTGAAAGAAAGTCACAAAAGCTTAAAGGACCGGGCGATCGGCCATTTATCGGCCATCAATAATTCGTGCGTTTGATGTCACAGAATCCACTTTGGCGACTCGTCGCGGAGGTTTTCCTAGGTTGATCGATCAAGTGGCAAATCCCGTTTGCTCTGCGCGGACAACTCGGTTGACTTTATTCGCCCCGTTTCGAGGCCACGGAGTTGGCAGGCTGGCGTTGGCAGTAGCGGACAAACTACAAATGGGGTAATTGAATTTGCAGCGGTCTATTAGAGAAAGTTTTCTGTGCGCTCTCTGCGATCCCGAGTGACTGCAGTTGGTGCGGAAGGTTTCGCGTCCTTCCGTTGTTTCTGATACCCGGCGGTCAGATTTTTTATCCCTCTGTAGAAGACAGAGAATGTAGCCACGAGACACGAGGAAAATGGGGAACAAATCGATGTTGCTAGACGGTCGGACCAACTAGTCGTCGAGTGCCAATTCCACGTCAGGGCCACCGACCAGGCGGGACCGAGTGGATAAGGAAGTGGAAAATCGTCTTAAGAAACTTAATTGTAAGCTCTTTCCCAGTGGCCCTCGATGTTTCGTGTCAAACTTGGCCCGGTGTCGAATGGGTAGTTCACTTTCGTCCGTCGAGTCCGGACTTCGACGCAACTCGACCTTTTGATCAACCCGCGCACCGGGCAGTAACGGTTAAAGGCGGAAAATTGGACGCCATCCAGGAACGGGGACGGCGTAAAAAATGCAAGCGGAACAACTCCCAAGAAATCAAACAACTATTAAAGTTCGATCGAACTCTCTAATGTTGAAGCGGTGAAGAGGTTCTTTTTTCAATCACGTGTCTTTTAAACCCGGCCAACGAAGTAATTTGATTCAAAGCGATCGGTAAAGGGCTGAAGATGCTGTATTATTATGCTAGCTTTAGTTATTACACATAAAGTGTAGAGCATTGGGAAAGTACTCAAAGTACATTTTTTACATTAATTTTGGATTCTTAAAAACATTTTATTTTGGGTTTTTTAAATTTACAAATCCCAAAAGGGTGTCGAAAGCTGTTCAAACGTCAATCTGACGTATGCTGAAGTAAATCATGATAAAATAGCACAACAAATGGTTACATCTATCTAGTTAACAATATCATTTGCTTGTATTGCACGGCAAAACTGTTGCGATTGTTTGGAAGTTGTTCAGCAGGGCAATGGCATTTGAACAATAGAACTGCTCAGTTTAAGCAAAGTTATTCAGTGACATGTTCGACGCCACCGTACAGTTACTTTCTGTAGCGGAATAATTACAATGCCGCACCGTGCCAGCATTAGCATCAGCATAAACCATCAGTGGCCGCGGCTATGAATTGTGCATTTGCTGCTACCGAATAGCTGCAGTTCGCATAATGGGCGGTGCCTCCTGGTGGTGGTAGGTGATTTCACACCTTGTCAAACTGTCATGCACAACGCAACGGAAATGGCAATGCAGTTTGCACCCCGCACCTTTCGCCCGATCCCGGCACGCACCCCCACCGGCGTGGTAAATAAAAGTTTATTGCATGCTTTTAATTAGAAACTTTCTTAATAGTTTCTTCGCACAGCCACAGGCCGCGTGTTTCGATTGCCGTTCCATTTGTAGCCCTTTGGCACGGTGAGGTTACTCTGCGTGCCCTCGTCCCTCTCTCTCTCTACACACGTGTTTTCCCTCGTCGTAAATTGGGCCACGGGCACCCCAGCAACCGATTGGGCTTCGGGTTGTGTAAATGAAGAACGAACCGTACGTCCGCGGACCGTGGTTTTGGTCCCCCAAAAGGCAGTAAAAAAAATCTGAAGAAAAATGGGAACTTGCGAAGGAAAACTTTACTCCCGGAACTCACGATCATTAGTCGCTGTGTGCCGGTGATGACGGTTCCGCGCCTGCCGCTGCTGCTGCCCTCCCCTTGTGGGTTGGCAACAAAGTTTTCGACTAATTTCATGTTTACGTACCCAGGCCACCCAGGCTGCCGCCGCCAGCCACACAAAACAGTTTCGCAAGTTTTATCAATTTTTAATATCACTCAACGGGCTGCCGCGCCCCGAGTCCAGCACCGACCAACCCTGGCAGTGTTGTCGTCGTGGCACGGATTTTTGTGCACCGCGCGCGCTTTTGATTGCTATTTTGCGCCTGCAATGCGACGGCCAATTGCAGCACGGGATAGTGGGGGAACTCCCGAGCACCCCAAATGGTTCCTCGTTAGCTGGCTGGCTTGGTCGGATAAAGCCTCAAGTCGGACGGCGGCTTTGCGTTGCCCTTTGGCAACGCAGTGCGCTGGGTTGCGCATATCCGCCTGCCGTCCGCCGTTGATTGCGTCATTATGATGTCCAGCCCGCAACGGTGGCTTAACATAACGAAAGGTGCACAAAACAAGACGCAACGCTGTAGCCCCCCCGGGAGTCCTAATTCCCCACCGTGCTGTGCGCAGTATTTTTGGTGCAAGAATGAAAGGAAAAAAGTGCAATAACAACCTTCTGCACCCGTCTGCCAGGAGACAGATTACATTTTTCGAACACACCATTAGGGCGGGCGGACCGGTCGGTAGGGATCAGCTGGACTCTGGCTCGAGACCTGGCTCGAAACAATTCCCTCTTAACGAACTCGAGAGCCAGCCAGAGAGCCGAGCGTCCGATAATTCCATCCCGTGAACCAGTGAAATGCATCTCCGCCGCCGGCAGCATAGTAGCATTGCCCGGTCGATGCCCAAAGCCATCGATCGCCAATTCGATGCTTTTTGTCTGTCCCACGAACGAGCATGTGTGTGTGTAATTCAATCCGCTTGCGTTGCGAATGGAAATTTTGATATCTATGCTCCGTGGTGCAGCATAGAAATCGGGCGCGGCAGGTGAACAAAAAACATCGAACCGGAGCTCGCAAAAGAATGTAACTAATCCCACGTGAACCGAACATGGATTTAATGTCCGGGCGTGGCAGCATGGCAGATGTAGAAATATCAATTTTCCAGTGATTACCCAGGATAGCCATACGTGGCGTGTTGATTGTTTTTTCCAAAGGAAAAGTCATGCTCGGTTTATTTTTTATCAATTCCCGTTTCACTTTATTGTCCATTTCCCGTTGCCCTCAAAACGGGCTCCAAATAAAGTGTCTCACGAACGGGCCGATGGAATCACACATTAATTATGCACCACCGAATCCAATATTCGGACCACACTGCACACGATTCGGCGGACCAGCGGGTAATTATGACCGTGCGCGATGCACCTGCACGGCGCTGCACTTTTCGGGTATCGTTCGTTCCGTAATCCACTAAACCTCGGGCATGTAAGGCAAACGTTAGCCGTACCGAGGGTTCCACAGGTACCAAGAGCCTCGGTTCTCTTTTTTCTCTCTCCATCCCAACCCAACTGGCAAACGGCGGATAACTAAAGCGAACAGTCCAATTCTTTGGCCGCGCCAACCGAAAAACGCCAACCGGGTACAAATGCGGCGCGATGCGTGTGGCGCGATCCCGGGTCCGATTTTCAAGTCCACAGTAATCCTTTCTCTACGCCGGGCCCATAGAAGCGTGAATTATTCACTCGATGAAATTGGACTTTTTTTCGCTGCTGAATCTATCGACGATCGCTCGCGGCGTATCTCTGATTCCCGCGTATCATCATTGTCTCGCCCATTTTTTGTCGAGTAGTCGGTTCTTGGTCTCTGCTACACTTGTTAAAAATGGATATCGCCCGCCGGTGGCCGGTGAAGAATTCGCCACATTCGCCCACTTTTCACACCGACCACGCGTGGTGCCCGCGGGGGAAAAATTCACCAAAAGGATACGCGTGACCATCACCGCAACCGGCCGCTTCCAGCAGGACGCTTTACGCCGCAAGCGAAACGTTCGGCATTCGGGTCGGCTACATGGCCGATCCCTGAACGGTCTGTAGTTCAGTTTTTTTCAGGATCGACATCCGTCAACAGTTCGCCCAGCGTTGCTGCCCAATTGCTACCGGCGAAATGTGCACAAAATGGTGCGTTAGTTTGTGTTTTTATGCTCTTGTGGCCCCCCCACCGCTCTGGTGTTCGTTACAGTGTTTTGCGTGGAAATGGAGTGAAAACTTTTGCGGAGCTTCCACGGTCAGTTGTGAATATTGATCTTAAATATGCTTAAAGGCTCACATTGACGACCATTACACGGAGTGCTGGGCGGACACGGACAGGCTTACCGATGTGGAATTTAATGATTCATTTCCATCTCTCTCTTTGAAAGGAATCTCCATGCACAAGGGATACGCGTTCGTGCAGTTTACGAATCCTTTCGACGCGCGGAACGCCTGCCACGGCGAGGATGGTCGAACGGTGCTCAGTCAAACGTTGGGTAAGTAGCACGAGACTTGCAGGACATGCTTACAGCATAATGAATTACTGGAAACTAAACAAAAGACCTGCGGCTACGGTTTATCAAAAGCGCAATCAAACGCGTCACGCCCGTTAACTGATGCCAATGCAACGGATAGGCGCCCAAGTGCATTATAAATTACGACACACACACCCTGTTCAAGGATTGCAGTTTCCGTGCGGATTAAATGGTACTTTAAATGGCCACTCTTCAACCGTTTCGCTGGCAGGAAACGCGGATTGACGAGCGGAACTCGCTAGTCATTTCCATAACACACCCTGTGCGTAAAACAGGGCCGCTACGTTACGACAACTAAAAATGGATACATCATGTCATGATTGTTCACGGCGAGCGACGGGCCACCCGGCCATCATCAATCATGGGTGGGCAAATGATAACAAAAAAGCGTCGGAAAACTTTGACCGGCAGCAGTGTCATACATAAATTATTTGATTCTCCATCAACTCAACCCCAAAACCCGTGCGAAGGCTCGTCCAGCGTGGAAAGCCAGCTGTAGAGGTACAAAGTGCGTGCGTGCGTGGTGCTGTGTCACTTCCCGAAAGGCTTCTGCCCGGCCGGCCGATCATAGTTTAGTTGAACAAAGTCGGTTACCCTTCCGGTTGGGGGGCTAGGCCACACACCGATGCACGCACGCACTCTAGTCACGAACAAGTGAGCACCGTGGCCACTTAACCTGTTTCACTCCCTGATGCCAAGGGTTTCCGCGTTCGAATACGTGGAAAATGGAAACGAATTTATTCGCAGATAATTCTGAGAGCATTGCACGCGAAATGTTATAAATTGATGTTCTTTAAATAACTTGGTCTATAAGCCTCTCACTTGTTTAGGGAGCTATCCTAATAATATTTGTTTGTTGCCACCCCATTAAGACTACATTCAACAAACAGCGGAATGTTTTATTAATGCTCATGATGGTTGATACATGTTCTCGCGGGGTTCTAGTTAATGCTGAGAGAAAAATGAGCACACCTTAAATAAACAAGAAGATGCTAAACGCAGAATACTGGTCACAATAAAATGGTCCGGTCATAAATCTTTCAAACACAGATCCGCTCGCAACCGCTCGTGGTCGGCTCAGCAGCTGTTCTTGTTGGCCGAGGTCACTTTTCACTTTTCATCCGCATTCTCCGCGGGCCACGACCCTCCGCCGCGAAGAAAGTGCCCCGTGTGCTGCGCATGTGGAGTGTTTGATTCGTAGTTGGTGGCCACCACCGGTCTGTCCATCCCAAAGACCGGGGGTGATCTGAATCCGAACCGCTCCCTGCGGCCGGAATATCGATCAAACTTAATGATATGTCACGCGCGTGTCAGACCATTCGCCGGATAATTGCAATTGCACACGTCACAAAATTGCAACTTTTGCAACTTTGGCCGGGCTGCGGACACGATGGCCTGGAGGAACGCTCGGACAGTTTGCCCAGATGTGCAGATCCTGTGCCGGCCGCCGGGTGGTGTTCGGGCTGCAACTGCAATGAAATTATTAAGCAATTAAATTTGTGCCACCTTCCCGATGTTCGGGAGCTCCATGCAGAGCAGGGACCCTTCGTGGTGGAAGTGTTCTAATTTTAAAGCGACACCAGATGCCAGACATGTTCCCTTTTTGGGTGGTTCGGCCTTGCACATGAAGGTGGCACCCTGAGCCGCAATCAATACGCAATGCACTTATGCAACTGGGCCACGGTGTTGGCCAGTAATAGATCGCCACAGGGACTAGGGTACCAGGGGTATCGAGAGCAGGAAGCGACTGATTGACAGGTGGAGCATGTTCCGCGTCTCGTAAGCAACTTCTTCGCTGTTATTAATACCTCCCGAGGTTCGATTGATTTGATTGGAGCACATAAATGAGACCCAGAAATCCAAATAATTAACCGATTACTGTGCCACACACACAAATCAACTGCCCGTTGCGTATCCTGACAGGCCGGACGCCTAATTGGCTCGTTAAGATCCGTTCTCTTCCTGCTTAACTCGAACTCGAAAAAAAACGACATCAAACCTCCCCAAATAGTTACACCTGAGCAGTAGTTTAGCTTATTTAAATTGCATTCCTTGTGGACCATTAACATTTATTGTCAATTAGTTTTATAGACTAGTTCTCGGCGCGGCTAGGCCACGCATCTTCCCCTTGCAACCTGTATCGCCCACAGTCCACGTGACCAGCGCCGGTCGAGCGCACACTTTGATCAGCTGAAGGGGGTCTCAAAATAGAACCGGCCACTTTAAATTTACCCCGAATCCTAAATTGCGGAATCCCACAAACCGGTTGCCATAGGTAGCTTCCCTGTCGCTTTCGTTCGGCCCGGGCCTCTCGCTCTCGCTTCCGTCACGTTTATCGTCAGATAATGGCAACCGTCTGGGGAAAGGTCGTCCCGATGGCACGTGGTTGCGATGCGCGCGTAATCAACTCGACCGACCCATCGTGCGGCCCCGGCGTATGCTATTTGTTAGCTTTGTTTGTGATATTTTGACGTGCCGCCATCTGTTCTGTCTGTCGTCGGGTGAGTAATCCACCCAACAACGCATCCAGCTTCGGCATCCAAAAGGACAACCAACAACATAAAAGGGATTGCTCCCCGATTTGAGGCGGCGTCTCTGAATCTGATTAAGCGCGCGCCGTGAGTGTCGGGCAGTTTTGGGACGAGCATTGATGACATTAATAAACCGCGTCGACCACAGCGGTGACCACGGAGCGTTTGGCACCGCGGCCAAGCCGTGTGGCCAGGGTCGATAAAAATAGTTGTTACGATGATCGTAGGAAAATTTATTTTTCATGTATCGTAACATGTTGGACGCCTTCGCCTGGCGTGCGAGCATTAGACTCTTAGAGCTCACCGTTGCGGTGCTTAGGTTTTCGGGGCCGCCGGGAGCTGATTCGCAGAACTCGGAGTGTTGCCTTCCGGCGGACCAAAGATGGCGTCACGATGACCGTTTTGTTTGCCAAATGACGTGGGAATGACAATTGAACTAATTTTAATTAGCGACAAAACAAAAGCGCCACGTTAGCTCTGGCGTTAGTGCAGGAGCCTAGGTCGGGCGGCATTTGGCTAACTTGTGGCGGTGCTCATAAGTTTACCAAACGGCCGACTAGTGGCCAGACACTAAAATTAACCTTCCCCAAAAATGTCGCACGGTTAGCTCGCATTCGCATCGTAGTGAATCTCATTAACATTCCTCGGGTCCGTCGGCCGGCCGCTTACTGACCCTTTGCGAACTATATTTACACTTTCTCTTTCTCGCTCCCTCCTCCCTCTTTACAGACGTGAATATGGTTGCGGAACCGAAACCCCACCAGACCGGAAGAAAGCGACAAAACAAATCCAAAACGGGAAATGACTGGTAAGTTGTAGTTGTAAATGAATTCGTTGCAATAAATTCGAAAACTTCGTTCGTGTGCAGAGAATAAACGGGAAAAAGGGGCTTTAGTTTAGCTAATGTAACAATCAGGACATACTAAAAATTTTCAAATTTTTCAAAAATAGGAAGAATTGATGTAAGACTGGCTTATCCATTGGACAGCATTCGCAATTAATTGACTTGCAGCCTTCACTGTTATCCTAATATGAATGAGTTCTAAGCATGTGACCAGATAATGGAGCAACTTTTGTCTCTTCATCTACATGAACCAAGTTTTCAAATGTCTTGTTGAGTTTATCCAAACCATCAAGTTGATCGTTGAGCACTATAATAATCTACTCTTTTTTCCTCTACCTCTTCTTGCAGGGACTACTACTACGATAGGTAAGTGTCCTCACACGCATTCCGGGTGCTAACAGCCTCAACCAGCTGCTAAGTCGGCATCACTCATTCGCGCAGTAATCACTTTCACTCGCACTTGCCGCACGTTGTCGTCGTCGTCGCGTTTATGTTACACATGATTTAACTAATTGGCCGCCTTTATGGAGCGCTCCGACTGGTGCCCATTTCCAGCAGCTGCCGTATGCCGGCCAAAGCAGCGGCAGCGTTGCCAGGCTTCGCGAACCATCCGTTATCTTAACTGCGAAAGATGAGCGTCGCCCTGAGCCCAGCGCGCGTGCGACAGAACGCGACAGCACACTTAATCGCCCCACGACGACGACGACGACCGGAAACACTAAAAGCAGCCGGAAAATCATTAACGCTCGCCACCCAATAACATTTCGCTGCCTGGCGCTGGTTAGGCGATGAGTTATCCACCACCAGCACCACCGTTAGGAGCAAGGAGCAGCACCTAACGGGTGCATGGGAGTGTAAAGCTGGAAAATGATGCCGTTAAAAGTTCAAAATTCTGGCCGCTGCCGGGAGGGGAGAAAAAGTTTTCCGCGCATTCCACACTTCATCTTTTGCCGCTCGCTTTATCCACGCGACCTTAAATGGGGGAAAAAAAGGATGGCAATAAATGTTGAACACAGAAAAAAAACAGACCGGAAAGATGGCGCAGTGCAAGATGCCGCCAGAGAACGCGTTAGGACGCGGGCCGCGTAATGGATAAAAATATGTAAAGTCAAAAATGGTCTCGCAACGGTTGGGGTGGGGGCTCCGAAAGGATAACTACCTTAAAAATGGCGAAAGACCGCTTAACGCGGACACGGAAATCTGAGCCAATTCCGAGCTCCGAACGCGGGGAAGCACGAGCAGAATGTTTCGCCGGCGTAAATGAGTCCGTACTTCATACCGGGCCAAAGGGATGGTCGAAACGTTGTGGCGACTCCTTCCAAAAAAAAACCGTGCTCGGCTCGTTAGTTGGGGTCTCCCGAGGTCCTTTCGGTGGAGTTTGTAGCCGCCGCAGGATGGGGTTGAAATGAAAGTTTAATCTTTTTATTGCACGCCGCTCGTTCATATTCATCGTTGTCTGGCTGAAGCCCATCTCGGGAGAGGTCACATGTGGTGTGGTTGTCGAGTGGCGCACGGATCCACCCGACTGCCGGACCGCCCGCCCGCCCTTGAGGATGGTGAGCAAAATTATGCTGCTGCCCCACGTCAAGCCACGTCCCGACCCGAGGGCCACTTTATGCAGGTCAACCACATTGTTTACCATTTCGGAAAATCGGGCACGGGGAGTAGCGTGGCAACCTTCACCGTCGGACGGCGGCGGCGATGACGCTGTTTTTCTGACTCCACCCGCGGGGTGGGTGCTCCTTGTGTGGTCTCACAAATCCTCCTAACCAAAGTTAATCTTTGTGGTTATTAAAGCTTAAGCAAGTTTTTATTCACTTTCGTTGTCCGTCGCGGCCGACGTGAGATGAGATCCTGTCAGACCACCGGGGGGGTCGAGAGACCGGCGGCTCGAGTCCGAACGGACGTGCAGACATTGTTTATGGCGCTCGCTTCTCGGTTCGGTGGATGCGAAACGTGACCGTGGCCGTCCACATGCAATTTCACAAGTTTTGATGAACTTCGCAATTACATTAAGCAAATTATCTAACCGGTTCCCGCGGGTGATCCGGATCCACAGAACAATGGCGTGGCTAGTGTGTAGTTGGATACGAACGAAGCAGAGCATCGAAAGAAGTGAAGGGTTTTTGTACAATTAATAATTGTCCGTTCATAAATGGACCTGCGGGCGAATGTTACACAGTTAACCAAGCATTCTGTTTTCATTTCATTAAAGACCAATTAAAGTTCGTCTCTAAAAAGGCGCGTATTGTTCTGTCGCTTGTCGTGCGTCGAGAGCATACAATCATTTGCCAAGCCATTAGGGAGCACCGTCGCCGTGACCGTCGAAGGGTGATGAAATGGAGGACCTCTCCATTTATTTTCCTTCAGTCCAGTCGACCGGAAGTCCGGGTTCCTCCTTGGAAAACTTGATCAAAACGACGGCGTACGGAAAAGTTGAAGGTTAAGTAAGCCTACAAACAAATTACACGCCCACTGGGGCCGCTCCTTCGGCACGCACGGACCCGGTTTCCGGTTGCGGCTACCAATCGCACCGCTGAATCGAATCAAAAATCGAAAAGATAAACAATCAATTATTTATGAAACAAAAGCGAAATACTTGCGCACCATAGAAACGGTGCGGTTTTCCGGGGCCGGTGGGGAATCGATCGGTTTCGACTGGCGGCCCGTTTCCGGCACGAGCAAGAACTCGGGCCCAACATTTCCGGATGAAACGATGACGGCTGGGGGCAGGGCGATGAAAACTGGATGTCTGGCAGCAACAAGCGTTTTTTGCCGAAGAAAGGAACCCCGTGAACCTCGGGTTCGGGTTTGACGAGCAACCGGATGCTGAGCCGCGGTGGGCCATAGAAAGGCCTCCCCGACCACCGAAACCGACGATAAGCCTCGTTTGTCCATAAATAAGTGAAATAACCCAATAAATCTTCTAATGTAATCTTTTAATAATGTTGATTTTAAAATTTATGAGATTTCCCGGCAGCAGGCCGCATCCCGGTGTCAACAGTGTGTGTGGGGATGGTGGAGGCCCCGTTGTTCGGTGAAAGTGGCATAATTTTTCCCGCCCAACCACGCCGCGCTGAGACTGCCGCTCTGCCACGTGATTGGCGATGAATTTTTCATTAAGCCCCGGCCGCGGTGAAATTACAGCGCGAATAAAAGAGGCAGAGGCTATTCGGGGCGGCGAAACCGACGGTTCCGGGTACGGCAGAAGAGCATAATCCGAATCCATTATGAGTCGGAAACCGATCGGATCGGAAAGCCAGATTTCGCAAGATATTGAGCCTCATGGCTTATTTATCGGATCCACGTAATCGGAAATCGGTATCGGACCGGATTGCCGTTGCCGCGTTCTTTACAAACACACACACATCAATCTTTTAGCGACGATTAGGTCGTATCGCATTATGTGGATTTATTCGTGCCGTTACCATCGAATGTCATTCGGAAGGCAGATTGGTGGTCCGGAATTCCTATCATAACGATTGGCTTAAAACGCTTTGACAACGCCCAACAAAAGGCAAGTGAACTGCATACTTTTAGGCGTTTTTTCCTCGTAGTGAAAAGGGTGGTTATTTTCAGTTTTAGATATTTTTGATAAGGATTTTCTATAACCAAGCGTCTTATCGTAGAGATGCTCCACGTTGTGACCCGTTATTGGTCGGTGGATTTTCAATATTCAAAATATTAGTCATTCTTTGATGGCCATTAAAAAGTAGCCCCCAAAGAAAGGCCGTTTAGGGCGCCATTTAATCACCCGATGACGTTGCCATTTGGAAACACCCGGAACCCGGTAAACTTCATCAGGCTGTATTTTCTTATGAATAAAGATTTCGATCGCCGTCGATCTGCTGGCAAAGCGAAGATAGTCCCTTCTTGCCGAGGCAAAATCAATAAGGACACATCGGTCGGGGCCGCGGCACATGATGTTTCACTTTTATCGCTCTTTCAAGACGTCACGCATGAATACCGTTCCGGAGGTAATTTCCGTACGCCGGTCGGTAAGAAAATGGGCTTTTCTTCCGTGCTGCCGTCTCTTTCCGGTCGCCTTTCTTCGCCTATTTTTTTTCTATCTCCCTAATCCACTTTCGTGCCCAGTCACCGTTCCGAATGTTGTCGTCATAGCTATCTAGTCGCACGCCCCGTTTGAGGCCACGACGGCCAAAGTTTCGACCGAAAAGATGTGCCGTCCGTGGGGTGGTTCCGTGACAAGGAGTCGTTCCAGCCATTTTTCAATCTATTAACCACGTCCACCTTTGGCTGCGAGCCGTCTCCGGAGCGCCCTAAATTCCTGCGAACTCGGGGGAAGAATGGAAATTTTTCCCGACACCCGAGCCCCGCCACCCGTAGCTGGCGGGTGGATTATCGAGCCATCATAATCAATTAATATCCAGTTTGTCTTGGTGCGCCGGAGTTCATATCGACTCGACCCAAATCCGATCGCCCTTAGCGAGCGCAGCAAATAGACGGCCCCGAGCGTGAAATTATGGTCCGCCCCATATGGTGGTATTGATTCCCGTGGCGCGGCGCCGGTGGAAGAGCCCGCTGGAATGGAATTAACCTATTGCCTATCCGACCTTTTGGCGCCCAACGGGCCCATATCACGCCATGAGCTGGCACATTTGCGTCACTGCTGCATTAACTTTTCGGTTCACTTGATCGACTCCCGGCCAAGAAGCCACCACCAAGCCCGGGGGGGCAAGAAAAGGACGAACGGTTGACGGCCGCGCTGCTAGATTGGATCGTGTTCCGACACCATTCCCGAGCTCCCTGCTGTGAAGATGAAAAATAACCTTCATTCGGAGCGGGCGCACCGCATGGAACTTCCTTCGCGACGGCTCCCTGGAAGAGAGAGAGAGTGATGGTTCGAACAGAGTCCAACAGCTTCTGCTAATTGTTAATGTTAAATTATTTGATCAATAGGATATCAATTTGCGATACGAGAACGGTTCAGCGCAAAGAAGGACCCCGGCCCCGGGCGAATGATTGATGACTACTTCCCGGGCCTCGGTGGGGTACTGCGGGTGTTGCTCCTTGCGAAACCCAACACCGGGAGAACGGGGGAACTGGGGGCTCGTGCCAAAGACAGGCATTTAGGCCCCGACGCTCGAAAAGGATCATCACAGCGGTTGGTGTATAATGCCGTCATAAAGCTATTCTTGGCCTGGTCCATAAAAGCGCGCCAGACAGTCAGGACGACCATTTTCTTTCGCTCTTTGTGTCGATGTCCGAGACAAAGAAACTCGCGCCCATTTTTTAACGATCGGCCATGTTGCAGAAATAGCCATCAGCCAATTCACCAGCTCGACAGTAATGTCTTTTAATGGAAACAAAACAAAACATTTAATCAATTATGTTCATACCTTGAAATGTTGCCATTTTTCGGGATAAAAGATTCGACAAACTATTGTACTACTATTGTCTCCGGTGCCGATGCTCTATGCTCTCCGAGTGCCCTGCTTCCCTGAGGCTAAAACAAACCCATAGACCGGATCTCGGTCAGAAAAGCGCAACACAGCAGCACTCCATCGTGCGTCCCTCCATTTTCCCGACATTCATTTGTTTGTGTTTCAATATTTTTTACGGGCCGCTTATTGTTTGCGTAGCCCACAGTATCATTGTACATTTAGCCGCCAGTCTGCGCGCGGCCAACAGCAACAGACGTACCTGGGTTTCGTGCCAGACACCGGTGGGAAAAAGTGAAAACGAACAAATTATGCTCGGTAATCTGGCTGATGCCGTGATGGGCAGCCAGCGCAAAAACAACACAGTGCGAAAAAAAAGAAAACATTCAGGCGTCGACTTTAGGACACAGTGTCCTCCGTGACCAGAGTCCCTTCATCATCATCATCATCATCGTCGTCGTCGCATCATTTTCCAGCGCCCCCGGGGGTGGGCACAAAAACTTGTCGCCTATTTTGTATCCATTTCCTGGGGCCTTGTCAACGCGAACCGCACGGCGTTTGTTTGTTTCATCTTTTTGTTTCCTTTTCGTTCGCCTCTTTTTGTTACTCTCTCCGCAGTCAACACGTCCAGCTGTCTTGTTTTGTTTTAAATTTTCATTTTTATGGCTGTGCGGTTCCACTTACTACGTTCGCCCGGCTTTTCCGGGCGGCCCACACAAAATGTCTGGTTTATGTTGGCGGCGGTGTGCACCCCGCACGCGTGCGGCCTTTCATCTTTTCCTCCGGCATTTCCTCGGGTTCCACCGGATCCGGAAGCTGCGCGAGATGAGCTGATTGTATAATTTTGAATTTTAATGATGCGCATGATTGTCGTCCGGTCGCGTTGGGTGAACGTTTTCCTTTTTTTTCTTTATCTTTTGTGCCATCACCAATTTTCGTGTCGATTTTCTTTCCTGTTTTCCAATAAACACCCGGGCGCAACGTGGCGTACCGGTAAGGTTTTCCTTACGGCTGCTTCGGGAGCTCGCGATCGGGAGTCGCCATCGTAGCCAATTATCCTACGGGCGGGCCAATCTGTGTCTGATCCTTCGGCAAACAGGAAGCTAATTGAAATTCATATCCCCGCCGCCAGCGGTGATGGTGCGCACCGTAGATTAGATTAGTGTCAAGTCGTTAATTTTTGCGCACCCCGCGATGTCCGGCGAGCCTTATTTTTTTCATCGCCCATTTGCCTCATCAAACTTTGACACATTATCATAAAGTTTTTATATCAGTTCGGGACCGGTTTCAAGAAAGGCCAGCCCAGGACCCAATATTATTGTCAAGAAGCGACACTAATCGAAGCACTGACAGACTCGCAGCGGGATCCGCACAATGAGGACCACAAGGACGTACGCAAACACGCCGTTTCAATAGCAACAATCTTTTATGCAAATAGAACCGCTCCCTAAAACAACTCCACTTCGCTGCAAAATGGTGGACGATTTAAATCATTTCCCCAAACAACTCTCCGCTGTGGCTGTTTCCTTTGTTGACTCAATCACGACGCGCGCGGCGAATGGTGAATGAATGTGTTGCTTTCGTCGTTGTCGAGTGTTGGCGTCGTCGTCGTCGTCGAAATGCTGCTCGAATGGCGCCACTCACCGCGCGATACAATGGCCGCCACCGCCCTCGAGGTCCTTTCTCACTTCTTGAGCGGGGCGCAAGTGGCCTCTTATGCCCTTCGTCGCGCACCATGATGCTCCACGCCGCCGAAGCGACAAAAACGATAAGCAACTTGTCATCCGAATGACAATGAACACACATTTTCCGCCGGTTTTTCCGTACGCGCCCCGGTATCGGCTTCATTGTCCACTTCCTTGCGCTTCACTCACTCACGAAGGTTCCACTTCACTCCGTACAGTGGAACCTTTGCGTGAGTGAAAAGATCCAGAAAGTTAGAAAACATTAAAATAATAAAAAAATACATGGAGGTTGAGTATGAATTCCTTTGGCAATTTTTCCTGAGTGAAGAAGTTATGAAACTTCTTTCGGAAGAATTAAGAAAACCCCATTCATTACGCCAGCTTATCGCAATTTACTCCTCATTCACTTGCGAGTTGAAGGAGTTCAATTTCTGGGAAATTGCAAACCGCATCGGACGGAGCCACAAGTTTCTACTGTGCAGTTTGCCCACTGGCATTGGCCCCCGATCGACAAGTTCGCGAAAGTTCATCGGTTTTCCGTCAAGTTTTTCGCTTCACTTCTCCCCGCGGGCAGCACTCGACATGGCGAGCCTGCGGGCACACGCGGAAGAGCTGAGCAAACAATCATTATATTGTAATTTAATCGAACGGACAGGCGGAAGTTGAGAACAGATTTCTCTGTCGGATGATAATCTACGACGAGGACGGCGACGACGGGCCTCAAGGATGCACCCCACATCCGGTGGCGATGAGAAAAATTTCCCGCAAACGCAAACAGAAAAACTTCCCAAGACCAACCATCGACAATTAGGCGTCGTTAGGGGCACTTTTGTGTGACGTCGGAGGTGTCTGCTGGTGGCGCGAAGACCCTCAGGAGGGGGACTAATTGTTTGTTTATGCTGTCGTTTCATTTTATTTGATTGATCCAACATTTGGCACCTCGCCATAATGGCTCATCAGTGTCAGAGGCACTCGCGGGGGCTCGGCTCGAGAAGGACAAGTTTCTGGTTTTTGCTCTCACCCACCGGTAATGATATAATTTTCGTTCTTCCATCTGTTCCTTTTCCTCTTCCGCAGTTACTACGCTTCGACACTGTTCGGGCCACTGCAGCAGCAGCCCAACTCGCAGCCGCGGCCACTGAAGCGCCAGCGGCTGATGGCGCCGAGCCGCATGGGCATGCAGAACAAGCTAAACGGAGCCGGGCCGGGAATCCTCAGCCACGGCCACAGCCAGCAGCAGCAACAGCAGCAACAGCAAGTGCAACAGCAGCAGCAAGTACTGTCGCAGCAAGTGCAACAGCAACAGCTACAGCTCGCCGCGCACACGCAGCAACTGCAGCAGCAGCTAGTGTCCGCTGCCGGCAGCCCCGTATCGGCTGCTTCCTGCAACGGGCTCTACTACGGCGGTGCCGGAAGTGGTGTGGCGAACGGGATCGGGTCAAGCAACGGGGTCACCCTGACACCGAACGGGTGCATCGGCACCAATGGCTACATCAACAACAACTGCATCATGAACGGGGCCGAGATGGCCGGCGTAACGACGGCCGCCGCCGCGTGTAGCAGTATGTCGAACTACACCAACGGCCAGCACGTCGTTGGACCGTTCAAAACCTACAGTAAGTGGCTAAACTTGTGGCCATCCCCTTTAACTTAGGCGCCTCGGGCTTAACCCACTGACGGTTCAAATATTGATTGCGACCGAAACAGAAACGACCAACCGACGACCGACCATCAAAGCAGTAAAAACGTGGCCAAGGCTACGAAAGAGCCCCATCACGGTCCCCCTCGGCACAGTGTCTTGAGCGGGGGGGGAGGAGTCCAAACTCCTTCCGGCACGCGTGTCGGAGGCACCGTTCAAGCGTAAACCCGAAGGAGACTCCCGGCACTATCTGTCGGGCCGTCGGTCTCATTTACAATTCATTGAATTTACATTCATAATTATGGCTCCCTCTACCGTCTACTCTGGCCGCCGAAGGAGTGGCCGCCCCCGGGGGTGGCCACCTCTCTACAGCGCATCCTTGAAGTCGGCACACTGTGTGCCCGTTTTTGTATGCCCCGGGCCCTTGCGCTGAGAGTTCTGCGTACTTTGTGGCAAACTTTCCGGCCCGGCTAGGGGTTTCTTTTGATTTTAACGATTCTCCGTGTAATGAACTGGATGTCCTGGTGGCTACCGAGCGCAACAAGCCACCGGCTACCTCCGGGGCCAGAAGAAGTTGCACTCTCGTTCGCTCCACACGGAAGCTAATGACTGGACTGGCGGAGGATCTCGGTCCCCGTCGGTGCAAAAGGATCTGGCCAAAGTTTTCATTACACCGGGACGCACACTTGTCGCCCCCTGGGGTCGCCCCAAGAAAGTGGTGGCTCCGTACTCCGCTTCGCTTGGACGAGGTGTTGAAGTTTGCTTTATCGCTGTTAATATTTTATGCGAAGTAGTCCCACGGTCGGTGGTCATCCTATTGTGGTGGACAGGCGATGAGACAACAAAACAAGCATAAATCATGTGGTGTAATTATGGACGGTGTCGGTGTGATTAAGATTTGTTGTGGAAGAAAGGTACAAGACATGACGCCAAAGATTCGGCTCTTCCTGAAGCCAGTCTGTTGTGACTTTTGCGTGGCCAGCAAACGAATTTAAACAAATCAACATAAAATGAAAATTACATACTTGGAATTATGATTAGTGTCTTCGTGGAGATCCGTCCGCCACGGAATGTAATAACACCCGGAGTCTGTGGTCAAAACCTTCCGTCCATCAGAAAACAAATTTGAAGAATTCTTCGCAAAGAATCCTGTACCGTTCCCACAGACGAATCTCAGCGCCCTACATCAAAATGCTTAATTTTAAGGCTGTTTACGGCCCAACACCTCGTAGGTCAGATCTGTCAGACGGAGCTCGGCTTGTGGCTCCGCCGGGCACCCGCAAAACAGGACTCGTCCTGACCGGTTGTAACATTTTCACACCTTTGCCGGTTGGCTTTCTTTTTCATCACGGACTGTGGTGTTCGCCCACCCAAAACACGCCATCCGGGCGCCTGGCGAGTGGCGAGCCTCCGAAGAAGCCACACCGCAGACACTGGGCGGCACGGCGGCGGCGGCACGTTGTGCACACTTGCCTGTAGTGTTCTGCTCTCTTTTGATCCAACCACCCCACGACCACCAGTCGTGTTACTATCCTCTTTATCCGGCCATCGTTTTTTTTTTGCCCTGCGTCCTCCTTCTCGGGGTGTCTGTTTACTTTCCAACCAGCTGTCAGCGACGGTCGAATAATAATACCCTTCTCCAAGACCGCCCCGAGATCCTCGGTAGTTGATGAAGCTCACACAAAAGCGAGACGGCGACGATGCCTAGACACCCGGCGGAACACGGCCGCCCTGCTCGTTCCATTTTCACGTTGCCAACCGACACAGAGCCAGTCGGAAGGGGGTCAATAAAGTGAGGCTTCTCCATCGTCACCACCTCGGGCCCGAGCATAGTCGAAACTTTAACCAGTTGCCCGACCATCGACCACGGTCGGAACAGGAACTCCAGGAAGTAACGGAATGATAAAGGCGTGAACGGTTCGCCGGCGAACCGAGCACAGTATTTGTAACAAATAAATGAATGGGGACGCCAGGCTAGGGTGCTAAAATATTCATATTTTAATTAAAGCACGGAAATATAACTCGTTGATGGTTCGTAGTAAACTTGGGCCCACTCTGTGTGTGTGTGTTGGGTTTTTTGCCCCGTTCGAGGTTTGCTGTGCTGTCAGTTACTGTCAGGCTGTTCCACTCCGGGCTTCCGGCGAGGTCACGCTACGGCTCCGTCACCCGAAGGCGGCCGCTCCGATGATCTATGACGTACATGACGCATCGCAGTGTACCTGGTGATACCTCGGTGTCCCGGTAAATGGCGCAACTACACCGCGGAATCGTTGGGGGAAGTCGTAAATTTCAATCTCTGCTTCGCACCGTGCGCTCCATGAATACGGGACGACAGATAGCATCCGAGCCCAACGCGAGGGTTCCGCTATTGGCTGTGGGCTCGATTTCGGAACCGGGGACGAGAAAATTGGATAATAACAACTTCCGCACTGATCTCTCGTGGTTTTGGGTGGGCCTCCAGTATTGTAACACGTCTGCACATTGCGTACCCACAGGTAATCCGGACACACTGATCTGCGGCAACTGCCGGGAGCTGTTCACCGACCTGACCGAGCTGCTGGACCACAAGCGCAGCTACTGCAAGCTAAGATTCACCTGCAAGTGTCTCACCTCCTCGCCGGTGCAGAAAGTTTGTAAGTTTCCGATGGCGTCACCTTTGGCATTCTGGGACTCCACACGTACTCTCTCTCACCCCGCAGATCCTGTGCCGTCGGCGAAGTTGCTCTGTGTCGCGTGCAAGGACTCGTTCTCCAATCCATGGGATCTGATGGTCCACGCCCAGGCTGCCCACATGGTCAACATCTACGAGCTGGGCGAAGGGTCCGGCGAGGACAAGGCGGCACCCACGGACCGGACCGCCAACAGCACCCCGACACCGATGCCTTCGTCGCCCCCGGTACTGGAGGTGAGCAAAGCCGTTAGCCAGGTCGGAGTGACCGCCCTGGGTAACGGTGTGGCGCACGACCTGGAGCACGAGCACGGAGAGGTGAGTAGCTGTGTTTGAGAAGACCAACTTTTGGGCCAAATTTAGGAGCCGCTCGCTTAAAGACAGGAATTTAAATGTTGCTGAGGGTCCTCGATACTCGAAGGTAGCATCGTTTTGTAGTAATGGAGTCTATAAGCTCATAACTCGTTTCCTCAAGAGTTTGGACCTCTATATGTTACCTAATCCTAAACCAGTCTTACTTAAGACACTTAACCTTTAGATTAGTTCACCCATTCGAGGACTTCATTAAGCTCTATTCCTACTCAACTTATAGTTTCTCTCTTTACAAAAGTGTCCCACTTTTAAGATCTCTCTTCTCCAATTTGTGCCTCACTTCCCGTGCCACCAGCGCCTTGGGCAAAAGATTAAGCACGATCATTACCTGGCCGGCAGCTTTTCATTGGGGAAACAAAACCCATCAGCGGACGAGTTTGTACATCGTTTATCAATTGCACCAATCGGATGCTTTCTAATCCGGTCACGTCCATAAAGCAGTGACACGACATTCCTTTCATTTCGGGTCGGCAATCTCGGTCCCGGACGTGACCGTGTCGTGTCACTCCGCTCCACTCCCTCGGCAGGCCACCCGGCCGGATGGTGTAACTGATTTTAATCAAGAATCAATTACTTTCAACACCGCCGCTTGCTAATTTTCGCCCACCATCCTCCACCCGGAGCCACCGGACGTGACGGAATTTGCCATCTTCACGCGGTGCTTTCCACCGGATTACTGGATTTCGCATTACCGGCTGCAGTGTCTGCTGTCGGATTTCGGTTGAGCGGTTCGGCCAGACGCTACTCCAAACAGACGGGGCTGCGATAACTCAACGCACACCCCACGCCACCATTCGGAACTCCAGATCGGACCGAAGCCACGTAGTGTGCCGAACGTAGTGGAAATGAGTTTCGACAAGAATTCAATCGAACGTCATTTTTAATCTTCTCCGCTCATCTCGATCCGATTCCGAGGTGGGACGCGACCGGAGAGTCTCGAGGGTCGAGGGAAAGCCTCGTGCTGACTGATGGTGGCTTCATTGCGAGCATAAAAATTTATTCGAAACCATAAAAATCACTACCGAACGTCGGGGCGGGAACGAATTTCCCTTCGCCGCACGACTGGCGGACGTAATTCGGCGGCACCCTTCGGACACGTCGGGGTTCGAGTCGAAGATTTCCCTTCGAGAGTTTCCCTCCGCTCCGGAACAGATAATCTATTTCCCAGCGAGCCGATCGATCGGCACGACGGCAACGGGGCTCCGGTCCGGTCGGGAGAAGGTTGTTGTTCCGGATTATGCATTTACGGTCCGCTTTCGAGTACCCGTGGGCTGTCGGCAGCTTAAGTCGCAGAAAAACGGGACGGACGACGGAGGTGTTAACGCCAAAGATGATAGCATCAATATGTTGTGCTTCATGTTTGGCCACCCTCTGTTTCGCTCACCACTCTGCCAAGGACACGCTCACAGCCACTTTCCTTCCGTTCCGTTCCGTTCGTTTGCTTTGGGTCTAATCTTTTTGGGGCGGAAAGGCAGACAAGCTCTTGGCAAATCCTTTTTCCGGGTTCTCTGCGGAGGACGTGACGGTGGAAGACAATTTGGGTCAGGTCAGTCGGTGGTCAAACTCTTCCGGAAAACGGTCGACCTGGATGCTGGAGAGCAACCTTGAGATGAAGCTGGACTTTAATTTTAATGTTTAGTTTGTTAACTATTTCTAAGAAACCTTTCATTATCTAATCGAATCTTTTGCATAGTTAAGCTTGTTTTATTAAACTGCAAAAAGAGCAAACTTCTGCATCGCAAATATAGAAAGCACAAAATAATGGTGATAAAAGAAACATAGATCCTGGGCTGTCCATAAAAAATTATGCATAATGCAGCAGCGTTCGGAACAATGCCAAATGCAGTGGCGAGAATGCATATCCAATGCTAACGCCTTCACGCCGTCTCACAACTAATATAGTTCTCCAATCAATCCATTAGGACGTGTGGAGTTTAGCTTATCAATATTTCACACTCGGCAACCTCAACCATCAGCATCGGTGACGGTTTTGGCCAATGGTTGGCCCCATCCCTCCGCCCTACGATGGAAGTGACCATCTCTTGACCACCGTTCCGACCCAATCAGAATCAGAGCTTCCTCCCCGAACGTGAACGTCATGTGGCGAAATTTGCTCTCGGAAAATGACGGCAAAGCAAATTGAAAACGAAGATCGCAGATTAGTGCCCGTCTCGAAACCCGCTCCATCCAACGTGAGACATCCGTTGCGGAACCTTTGCTTTGCTGAGGTGATAAAAGTGGTTACTTTCTTCCCGTACATCGCCCGGAACGGCTCGTGCGGAGCCCCCGCCCGAATGTGGAGGGAAATTGGATGGCTTGTAGAAGTTAACTTGCCACTCACTCGACGGATTGCACTTGCAGCAATACCCCGTAGCTCCGGATGCGGCTGGCCTCGAGATTTTGGGCGAACCCCGCACCGCCCTCAAGAAGGCACTATTTTTGGACTGCATTCAAAATTCAACAGATTTATCTCGCTGCTTGTCGTCGAAGTACCGAGACATTCGTTGCCCGCCGTGAGCCACCGAAGAAGCAGGGAACAGCTGGCCTACGCTTGCCGGTGTGGATGTCGGAGTCGGAGACCTAGACCACCACACCACAAACCGGGTCCCCGGGTCCAGAAACAAACACCTCCGCGGGACGGGACGACATGAGGCACTTTAGTGTCCTTGTTAGCTGCCTGTTGAAGTGGAACCGTTGTTTTCGCCCCACGTCGCTTCCCATTGCCAGTGCGGTCCACTTCGAGCGATCAGGTTTCAGGGCGTTCGGTTGTCGAAATTCGGGCCCGAAAAACCGTCAGCCATGGTGTGGCGTCAGTTTATCAAGAAAGTTTGATCTCCAGCGCCCAGCGGGCCAGAGCAGATGTTCGGTTTTCCGTTCCGTCCGAAATCTGTGTCCCCGGTCCCTGTGGGTGTGGGAAACCCAGACTTCGGATTCGGTTGATTTCTTTCCACCGCTTTCGCAGTCCAACCCGAACGAAAAAAACGAAAAAAACGGTGCAAAAGTTTTGTTGGAAAATAAATCAAGATATTCTTGTCGGGACTTGTTTATGTGTTTGTTTTCTGTTCTTGTTTTTTCTTGTGCGCGTTTTTGTTTCTGTTTTTACAAACGACTCGCTTGAAGTTTTGAAGACACTTAATCGTGGTGGTCAACCCGGAGAGCACTCCACTAAACGGGGAAGCTTTATCTCCGCAGATGTCATGTCGGATAAGACTAACCGATGCGAGCCATCCACCATATTGAATTGGACGGGTTTGGTGAACTGAGTGTGTACGCTATTCGTAACTTTAATCATATTCAAAGCTGATAAGGCTCATTCAAAAAATAAAAATTGGACAACACGTGTTGATCAAGCTTAAGTTTTTCCTTTTAAGTTTCGCGCATAGAAAGGCCCTTGATATCCTTATATTTGCTCCTCAGAAACCCCCTACAAAGTCGCACATGCTTTCGGCCATTACACTTTTGATGCTTCGTGTGTTTGCTAAATTTATCGGACCTTGCAGGACCTACAGTAACCTAACCGTTTGCTGTATAAACGCCACATAAAGAAACCGATCCGATACGGAGAATACCCTGCTCATCCCGCTCGATGCGGCAAATCGGTCAAGAGCACCCTGGCCCGTTATTTCAAGTTTGCATTTTGATGGAAATTATGCTCTGGTCCCGGCGGACGCTCTAGTCCGGCGTGACTCGGCACGTCCTTGGACCGGCTTCGCCTCCATTGGCTCTGGGGGGCCACGCCACGTCAATGCCGGAATGTTGATGCCGGAAGTTGAGCTAGCTGGTAAACATAACTTACCACGGAACGGCTTGTGGGCTATGCACCGCTCATTCAAGGCACCATTCAACGGACCGACACACCTCCCCGATAGCGAGGGCCAGGCCACGGCCAGGTGAACGATATGCACGCCGCCGCCCTACATGCCAGTTAGACAGTAACGAGTTGAAGAAAAAGTTCCAACCAGTTGTTCCCCACGACTGGTGGTCTGGCTGGACTGGACGTGGGGCCAGATAAGTCCAGTGATAAAAATATATTATTCATTCGAAATAATTTTCCTAAAAGGTTCCCGCTCCCGTATCCCACCCCGGGCTGGGCGACTAGTTCACGGGTTTTTCTTGCCCGTGCCCGTGCAGGACACTAGGCACGTCTAATCTACGGACCGGACGGCCCGTCTGTCCCGTTCGGTGGAATCAGTCACGAACATCCGGTCCGGCAGAAGATAGTGAGAAGGCGCGAACGTACATCGAACGGGCGCGTTCCGTGGTGAATGCAAAAATCCAACCCGGCCGCGGATGGGTCGACACTGACCGGACCGTGGACTGGACGTGAACTGCAGGACAAAGCAGAGCAATAATTGGTCTACGAGTAGACTTTCGAAAGCGGAAAAAAGGAACTACTTCCAAAATTACAGTCGAACCTCGGACGTAGAAATAGGAGTTGATGAAGGTTCTAAGGACTGAAATTTGGACAAGACATACCAACATGTCAACAATAGCCTGGGGGTAGTCGCATCCTTTTTCACGAAAAATCTGTTAGTCAAATGCGGAAGACCTGAATTCGCACCGCACAAGGTTACAGTGTAATTCTAAGCGGCAGCCCGCAAGTCGTTGCAGATTGCGCCGTGATCCTTGCGCGCCGTGACGTGATTGTTGGCTGGAACAGTGCCTCCACTTTTACCACTCAAGTCGGCCACATCGCTTCGGTGTGCGATAAAATGAAATCCATTATCTAATTTGTCGATCTAATAAATTGTGTCCACCGTAAGGACCACGGTGAGACTGTTGCGTGGTGCCACCACCCTGTAGCGATTACCGTGCTGTTTCCTACAACCCTCCAACCAACCGGTGGTCGGCCGGGAAGATTGGCGTGTTTTGAGGAGTGGCCACAGTTTCGCCCAAATCGCCACAGCCAGTTAAAATGTGGGCGCAGTCAGTAATCTACGGCCCTGTATATGCTTTAATCACGCCGCTCTCGACGCCGCGTAATCCGCGTTTCATTTTTACCTTTACGCTCGGTTCTTCGTTGCAGGACACTCGGTCGCAGCCGACGGCTAGCTCGCCGGAACTGCAGGTAGCTGGCTCGCACGAGGATATCTGCTTGCTGAACGAGGTCAGCAAGCCGGAAGCGGCTGGTCCCGGCGCGCTAGGCAATGGGTTCGGTGTGGCTACGGTCGGCGACGTGAAGGACACCACGCCGCCACCACCACCACCACCAGCAGCACCCCAACGGGCATGCATAATGACGGCCGTCAGTATAGTAAGTAGAGTTCCGTGTGCACTCGTCCCCGGGGCTGACGCGGGATTCCTTCCTTTTTCGCTTGCAGGACACGAAGGCGCAGGGTCCCGGTGCCGCGGTGGCACTGAAAATGGTGTCATCTTCGATGGGCTTGGCGCTCGCTGGCGGTGCTGCCGTGGCGACCGTCACGCAGTAAGCCACGCGTCGACGTAGTTTGCTTTCAGTTACCCCAGTTAGTTTCGTAAGCGTTGTTTTGTGATTTTACTTTTAACCTGTTTTACACTATCGCCCTTCAACCGCTGCTTCACTGTCTCTCGTTATCCTGCTCGGTTCACACTTCGGTGTTTTACTCTTGGTTTGTGACGCCTCAAGAAACGAGTATTACGCGAGCGGTGGCGACCCGCGAAACCCGATTACGATTGCTTCCAGGTTTGTGTTTCGTTTCAACAAACAAACAAACAAACAAACAAACAAACAACAACACATCAACCGTTCTTCTGATACCGAGAGAAACGAAAAGTATTCTTATTCTACCAGTAGATAGTAAGAGTAAAACACATTTAACTAAACACACTCACAGACAGGTTCGCGCACAGTTTTGAAGAAATCATGGCATAAAAAAGCATAAAATGGCCGCTTCAAAACGCCAGCGCTCTAGGATGGCAGCAACACCGGCGCACGTTGAATGAATACAAAACAATGAGAGCTTATGGTTATGATTTATGTTTGAGCTGCTGTTGCTGCTGCTGAACTACGCCACTAGAGCGGCGGTGGTGGCGTCGTAAAGGCGTCGCGCCAAAATCAAGCGCTAAATAAATCGCACCCTTTAGTTACTAAACCCTTATATGTTGTTGATAAGATAATGCGGCGCGATGCTGGCTTCTGGCTGAATGGCTGAACAATACATTCTACACCGGAATCGTGCAGAACGGAAGCACCGAACTGGCAGGGAGAGAGAAGTAGCTAGGATTTGACTAAAGGATCAGCCATTCAAACGAGAGTACGAAACGATATGCTTACGCTTCTCGGGAGGTGACGGGGCGCCTTTTTCCGGATGAAATTAACACAAAAATATCTACGGAAACGCCCCGCGGTGCTTCAGGCGGCAATTGTACATATCACGTGCGTCCCCGGAGCATAATGTTTAGCGGAAAAGAATGTTACGTGTGCGCATAACCGCGGCCAGCATGAATGCCGCGGCAGCAGACGGTTGTACGAATAATCAAAAGGGATCGAACGTCGGGAGCCACATATTGATGTTAAAAGCATAGTGTAAAAAGAAGTGAACACAAAAAAAGGAAAGTTTACCTATAACTCTATCAAGTACTGCGTTTTGGGGGGCTTTATCCCTACCCCGCCCGATTCACAATGTTCCACGTCGCCGCCAATGTTCGTTGTTTTGGATTTTGCAAATGCGGCACATATTTTCGCACGCACCGTTGTTCGTTCGTTCACCCTGCATTTCCGTGTGTTCCGTATTGTTTTAGTCCGAGTTACTGTATTAAGCGCTGCAACATAGCCTCGATTTATTGGCCTTCACCGTCACGTCACTTGTTGCACCGTATCGCAATCGGTTTCAGCATTATCAGCAACAGTCCGCACGACAGACACACACGCACACCTTATGCTGCGAAATAGCTTCCCAACGCAGATGCGCACCGTATTGAACGAATTTATTATGCTACTCTGACTCCCTATCCGACTAGTTTCTTTTTACGACGGACCGGGCTTATTGCAACGTTTCACTAATCTCGTAATTGCGTTCGTGTTCCACTGTTCATGCTCGGTTATCGCTCGGCTACTCGGCTACTCTAGTTTAGGTGCCCCTAGGTTTAGCGGAGCGGATTTTGGTTTGGGCAGCGGGCAAACGGTGCCCTCTTATCGGCGGCCGAGCCCTGCGTACGAAGTACCTAAAATATAAAAGTATATAAATTAATTCAAACACCATCAACGGTATCGGTATCGGTGCAGTTAGCAATGGAGCACGGCGTGGCATCTGATCGCGGCTTCTGATGGCCGGACCGGGCATGATTTACTAATTGCACTGATCCCTCGGTAACACGCAGAGCACAGAGGGAACGTACCATTATTCAAATCTCTAAACGAGTATTTATGCAGTTAAAACTCCCAAAGGGGCGGACATTCGATGGACACACACGCACCGCGTAACGTAACGTTCGGTCCGCTGTATCACGGATCAGTGATCAGGTTTTTATCGACAAAATAAACCGAAACCATTTTAAAGCCATACCGGGCGGGATTGCGTCACGTCGCGCCAGAGGTCCTTAGGCGATGGCGGCGAATGCTTAGCGCGCTTTGTGTTGATTCGCGTGCCGCTCGTTAGGGAGCCAGATTGACCGTTGAGGCTTCCAACTGCTGCTGCAGGAAGTAAATAATCAACAGGGACAGGAACGAAAAGATGAAATAAATATTAAAATGTAAGAAAATAAAACATTATATTGTATCATAAGATGTAGAGAGTGAGGTAAAGGATAATAAATACAATGATAAGACAACAAACTACGCGGAGTTCGGAGTTGATACATTTCTGCTTTAATTCTACGCCAGTGAATATCACAACGGGGAGTCTTTCCGAAAAACGGGCTCAATGTGGACCGGACTGCCAAGGAGCAGTCAGTTGAGAGCCCGATGGAACCGGCAACATGAAACACCCAATTTACCACCAGAAGCCCACTTTTCTTGTTGATCGACTTCCGAAAAGAAAAGTTCAACCATCAGCCGGCAGATCGGAACCGACTTTGCCACACAACGTTGCCACTCCCGGCAAGCCAGGCCCGGGGAGAAAGATTATCCTGTTGCTGAAAAAGCGTTCGGGAGGGCGGCCCAATCTTCATAATGTATCGCCGTCCGTTTCCGGTTTTCGGCTCGTCACCTTCTTGAAAGCATTCCAACCGACGGCGAACAGGGCGTGAGGGAGTTTTATCGATAGCACATGCGAAGGGCGCCGGAAGTTGATATGATGGTGGCATCCAACGTCTACAGGCGGAGCCACACACACGGTTCGGTAGCATAATAGTGAAAAGCACTTATCATCGCCATCATCAGCTAGTTTTCGTTGCTTTTCTCCTTTTGCGCACTGCTTAAAAATCGATAGGGCGTATAAACTCTGTTCGGAGTTCATGCTCAGATGGTCACGGTTCGCTTCACGGTCGGTTGCTACTTTCTGGCCCCTCATAGTTGCCTCGGTTTGTGACAACTGTTCTGTTCGACTTCATATGAAATATTTTGAAACAATAGAATTTTGTACGGTTAAAATGCTTTCGTTTAGTGTGTGTGTATTTCGATTCAGTATCATCACGATTCCCAAAATACGCCAAAAATTATGCAACACATGTTGATCAATCAATAGTTTGTACATGGAAAACTTTTTCTACTGTTGAATACAATTATTGAACATGCCCCGAAGCGAACAGCGGTGCCGAACATCATTAACATTAAACCATGGTTTTGGTCACCACTCATCGTCATCATCATCATCCCGTAGCAGCAGCAGCAGCTGTCACTCAGGCACAATTAAGCGGTGCCACAGGTTTTTCCCAGTCCCTCGATGGGGTTGACAAAATTAAAACAAAAACCCCGCGCGCTGGGATGAAACTGAAAATGGCCGCCAGTAGTCGCCTCGCATGCCAACTTTTGCCGGCGTGTCCCGTAATCATGACGGATCTGCACGAGGGGTGCGAACAGAATGCCTGCCACAGTCGAAGGCGTTCACGAGTTGTGAACTTTCGCACCGGCACACCAAACAACGGACGCCAGCGGCAAACAGTGCAACAGTGCATCAGCTCAAATTATGTCGACGATAATGATGTGTGCGCGTAATTAATTGTTTAAACTTTATTAAAAATTATCATAAATTTTATTTAATTGGATTGAACTTTCACCGAACCACCGTGGCCACCGTCGTGTTGGTGACATCGCTCTAGTTCTGTTCCCGTGGCCACCGTGAGGACAATGAGACATCGCAATGAGCGCATCAGACGGCGGTCACCTCGACGCAAATTGCTCCGCGTATGTTTCCTGCAGCACAATAGCAAAACTGCGATGTTTGAACATAACATTTTTGGGGTCCCATAAAGGCATCCAGTGTATATATGGGTTGAAAATACGTTTGGTTATTTTGCAGCTCAGCTAAAATTAACGACCGGAGAGAAAACACCGCTGTACCAGGTGCTCCACAGGTGGAGCGCCATTTATGTTTCCCAATTCGAGACTCATTGATCTTGCCCGTTACTATCAGTACTTTGACTGCAACCGAAGCCAGCATTGGTTCGTCCGCCACATCTCCATGGTGACCAATCAAAGGATCCCACGAAAAACGTCGTACTCCAATGCCGGTGTTGGCGACTCGAAATCCAAAGCCACCCCGAATCCTTGGGGCTCTGTGTTTCAGCGAAAGCCAAAGATAGTATCCGTGCGCACCTTTTGCCGCTGACGGTGGCCCGGCGTCGTCTGTTGATGAAGCGCCAGGATAACAGTCGGCAAAGTCGGATGATCAAAGAAATAATGATAAGAAAATATTTTCGTTGACAGAACAAAGCTGGCCGCGAGTCCTGCGAACCGAAGCATCCGGCTAGAAACGCCTGCATAAATAGGAAATGGGAAAAAAGTGGGAAGACAGTCAACGAATCTGCCGCGAGTCAGTGGACCTACCGAACGCACCCCGCTCGGGGGCGAAAGAACCAGAAATTGGTCGAACGGAAAAGGTGACTCCAACCGAAAACGGGACAGTGCGTGCATGAACGTGACATGTTCGTAATTGGCTCGGTGGAAGACAGGCCAAGGCAAGGCCAAGGATCACGGGCAGGTTAATGCGGGGATCGTTAACTGTCCCCGGGACGGGGTGTTGCCTAGAAAACAACGCTGACTAACGATCATGGCCAGAAATTATGAAAAATCCATCATCTCGCAACGGGTTCGCACAAATTGGTCCGCCGAGCAGCACCGAGCAACGAGCAACAAATGGTCATCCATTAGTCTCTTCGATGGCGTTTTAGAACGGATGAGGGAATTAATGGATTTCATAAATTCTAAGCGTGGCAAAGCGGGGGTTCTCTCGCGGCCCGCAGGGATGAAACTCATTTCGCCTCGTTACACCCTCCAGAGTGGGTCGCATTAAGGGTCAGGGATGATTTCGTGTTTTTATTTGTTGACAGGAACAGCGTTAATGATTTCAATTCAAACAGTGACGTGACGTGCCAACACGTTTGAATGTTAATTTCTAGCTCAAATATTCTTTAGGTCCTACCATTAATATCTGTTTCTTCCAAAGGACTTCTGCCAAACGTTTATATGCATTTTATTCTTATTGCTTACAGTTGTGTAATTCACAATTGTTACCCAAATCATGCTCCTCAAGTTTATATATTCAATTTTCGATGGACGATTTGAAGTACAACAGAAGAAGATTACTAATTCCATTACTTAAACAATTCATAGCAATCGGATGCATTTATTATCGCCAATAACGATGATAACACTTGCTTCGATCTCAATCATCCCGAAAGTGCAGCCATTCGAATCGATTTGTTAAATTGTGTGATATTTTTGCCGTTCAACCGACTCAGATTCCCAGCTGACGACCATTTCCCGACCGTGTTTGTAGCATATGCTGTGCGCTGTATGCTGTGTCAATGATGCCATAGAGTGGGCGTCATTGACCGTTCACACTCGTGGTCGAGGTTGTCCACCCGGATTAGAGCATACACACACACACGCACGCACTTCAGCCCACTCGGCCCACTCGGTCCGCGTGAAAATGCTGCACGTGGATAAGTGGAAGCCAGCAAGCCCCGGGCTTCGACAACAGCCCAAGCCCAACACCCGAGGCCGGGTCGCTGGCTAATGGTTAATGAGTCAGAAAATCACCTAAACAGAGGTTTCCTTCTCATTAGCACCGGGTTTTCCCCTTGTTGGACTCCGCTCCGCTTGCAAGGCTCCACCGACCGGGACGGTGGTCCCCGTTCAGAGCCATCGTTCGTGCCCGAGTGGGCCCCCTTCTCGCCTGTGTGCCTGGAACCGCAAACGCGTACAAAGTCGCCACGCTGTAAGTGCGGTGATTAGTGGGTTTTAATTGGTGATTATTAATATTTTCCGCCCTCTCAAACGATACAAACATCCGTTCGGCGACACGACGGGCTTTGCGGTGGATTGATGGATGAAAGCAAGTAAGCAGGTTGCCTGGCTGCTCGAGTGCTCGAAGTGCTTCGCCGGGGACATTCCCCATTTTCGGCCCCGTTTTTTTTCTGTTGCCGTGTCCCAAAAACAATTTGCAAATAATTCGAATGCTTGCAATTTAATCCTTCATTTAAATGTCCTTCCTTTGTCGGTGGTGGCGGTGGCGGGCCACCCCGTTCCTAACACGGCCTCCGTCTCGGTTTCGGGCTCGCCCGCCCGAACGAAATGATTTAATTGCTGCCTTTTAAATAATAAATGACCATTTGCTGCTGGCGCGCCCGGAAGCCTGATTTCGTTATCGTGTTACCGGACGTCCCGGACGGGCCGCAATCGGATGCTAATGGAACTCGGTGCCTGATGGGGATTGGTAACGGTTTGCAGGCACACGGTAACGGTCGGTTGCTCCGGCGTTTGTACCGAGCGATGACGTGCGCTGTGCGCACGAACGCTATTGCTAAGGCGATCAGCGATCCTTAGTCTTTTGTCTTTATCTTTATATTTCACAAGAACGAAGAACTTTCGATGGTATCTAAACACCTTAAAGTCAGATAATCCAGCAGATATTTTGTTTAATCGTTTCTTCGTAATTAATAAAGCATTTGTGGTAAGGCATCGGCGGGATTGTAGCTGCGATCGTAAGGAATGGTATCAAAGACCCACGGCGTCTCAGTGCGCCGTCGTCTCAGCAACGTCAGCACGTCGTCGAGCACGATTGGCTGGAATCAACCGGTGCTCGCCTCCGCAGGATATCATCATGTAGCGATCCGACATGTTCAACCAGAAGCTGGATCCGGAAGAGGAGATCATCTTTACGGGCCTCTGCGTATGTATTTATTTCCAATAAATTTTCCGTCCTTTTACTCTTAAAACCGTAAAAACCGTCGTTAGAATTTTATTTATTTCCGCTGGAATTGGAAAGAAATTTGCTACCGAAAGAAATGGGTTTTTACTCCTGCTCCTAGTTTAAAATAAAATATGCTTCCATCGCCAGGCTCAATCGTTATTGACACTGTAACTGTCGCATAATGACTGCAGGCCGCTCCGTTTGATCCACTTCGAGTCCGCCAACGTCTTTCACAATAATTGGTTGACTTTCGTTCGCAGGAACAATTATCACGCTCCGTTGCGCGCCACTTTACTCGAGTGGCTTAATTTGATTGCTTCACCACCGAGCGGCGGAAAATGTCTTCTGATCAAACGCAATACCGGGTGACCTTTTTTAACGATCATCACGACCGGTTGCCGGTAAGTGGCCCGCCCCCCGATGGGATCGTAGAATCATCGCCCACGCCCACACCAGCACACGGAAACCATCAAACGGTTGCATAAAACGCCAATAATCATCATTTCATCTCAACCATCCACTCAACACACGCCCTCTGAGGGGGGGGACACATCCTCCGGAGAAGGAAAACCCCACGTACCGTTGCGCCGGTCGGGAAAAACAGATAACAAACACATCTCCCACAGGTTGGCTCCACATTTCATCTTTTTACGATCGCAGGTTGACAGTTTATGACTTTATTACTCGACGGGCCTCGACCGGCGGTGTGTGCGGCTGTCGTCATCGATGAAAAATTACTCGATTTTTTATGATCGTTGCCCCATTTCGGCTGCCCGGATCCGGATCGGGCCCAGAATCTAATGTGTTTCCAACGTCAACTTTTTCGCCAGGCGTAGTGTTCGTCCGAAAGTGACCGAGCACGATATGTGGCGCGCAACCGAATGGTGCTCGTGGGGATTCGGAAAAACGGAATAAGGAAACGGACCGGTTTTACCGAAAGGTAGATTATGCTTCTGTGGGTTTTCCCGTATTTTTCGTTTTCGTTTTTTTCTAATAAGCTTTCGCCGCTTTTTTATTTATTGATCGATTCCCACGCGGAAGCCGAACCGGAAGCCGGCGTCCCAAGGGTTATATAACGGAAAAGTTTTTCTTTCCTTCCCGGCTGCCCGATATTAATTGACTCCCAAAAAGAGGAAGCTAGAGGAGAAAGTGGCCTCGTTCGGCGTCGAAAACATCGAAACGTTTTACTTAGTCCCGTGCCCGAACAACTTTCGGTCAACTTTGGTGCCCGGCCGAATACCGGAAAATGGATGGCCATTATGCGCCTCCGGTTATGGCGGGCAAAAGGACACAACACACCAAAACTGAGCATCTTCTACTCTAACGCTCTCGCTCTCTCTCTCTCTCTCTCAGCTACAAAACGTCTTCGACAAAACATCCAAATGACCCGACCAGGCCACTAAAAACCACTGATTATTATGCTACAAATGTGCGCAACAGCGCACGGTCCTTAACTCATTAGCGTTCTGGCCGTCGGAACGAATTATTCATCCGACTAAACGAGGGAAATTGTCATACTTTTCCCGAAACTATAGTTCGTTTGCTGGACCGTTATTCAGGTCGCGTCGCACCCAAGACGTCGCAGGCCATTCGCCTCGGACGGCGAAGAATTGTTGGTTTTCTTCGGTTAATGATCTTTCTTTAAAAGAATACACAAATTACGGCGAAAGCAACAAAACACTGTTCCTGTTATGAATAAATATTTAAAGAGTCTCTGTGTGAAATGTAACGACAAAAGCTTGGAATAATAAAGAAAAAACAGCACATTAATTCACCATTACAAAACGAAAACCCACGAAAAGCCAATTGCGAAACAAAGACACAAAGAACGGAAGTTTATTTTCGCCAAATTACAATGTAACTTTCAGCAAATGAAGCTCAACCTGCCGGTCGATGGGCCGATGGTAATCGTTACGGTTCCGGCGAACTCACTTGCGCGAAGATGATATTCTTTCCACCGAGGGTCAGCGAAAGTCATGCATCAAGCAACAAAAAAAACGGAGCATAAAAACGAGAAGGCAAATCGGAAAGCAAAGAGAATCGAGTCGCCGGCCATGGCAGCAGCACTCAGCGGCTGCGAACTTTAATGTAATTGTTTTCCTTTTCCGAACTCAATCAAAATTTCCCACTTCTCGCCCGATGATGAAGAGGCGCCCTCGAAGGAGCGTGCCAGAGTGCTTCCGATAAGAAGTCACCCTGCGATCCCGCCCCAACACCGCTGCCCACTTCGAGCAGCACGCGAGAAGATGTTAAAACATTCATTTTTCCTCGCAACGCCCTTCGACATCGAACGTAAATGAGTAACAAAAAAAGCCCGCGAAATAGGTTTAAAGTTTGCGAACGGCACAAAAACCGACAACCACCACACACACACACACAATCCCGGAACAATCTGGGGAAGATGAACGAAAACTAGCGTGGCCGAAAAAAAAAACCACGGACTCACACCGAAACTTTCACTTCCTTTCGCGTTAACGCAACCACGAGACGGCCGCGTGTGTTGTCTTTGCCGGCGTTCCACAAGGCGCGTTGAGCAGCAAAGCAAAGTTTACCCGCGACCTTCGGCGAACCAGAAGGAGCCCCACGCGACCGGGCGGAGGATAGGAAAAATGTGTTCCACAAACTTTTGAATTTTCATTTTCAATTCCACTGCAAATGATGGAAAGGCGCGACAACAGGGGGTACGCGGTGGACGAAGCGGAAAAACAATGCTCGAGAAAATACTCTCTGCCAGGGCTGCCGATGGAAAACCTTTTCCGGTTTTTCCTTCGCGCGAGCAAGGGAAGTTCTATTTTTTAACAAGTTTTTTTTTCCCTCGCATTCAGCTCGCTTACAACACATTTTGGAGCATTCGCTTTTTCGCACCTTTCAACGGCCGGGCCGGATCGAGCAAATAGAGTAGTTAGATGGGGTCAAACTTTTCGTATTATGTGTTAAATTGGGGCACTTTATTGCATGAGCTATGCTAATGATGAAATGATTTCAATTTCGTTCTTTCTGCCAGTTTTTTCTCCGTTTCGGTTTGTTCTCTAACGCCGAACCAACGATGGGAGGAGGTTCGTGCAATAGAAAAAGGAAACTCCGAAACGAGAATGGATAATGATTTGAAAAGATAGAAAATACAGTGAAGCGTCTGGGGTGCTGCTACTGTATCGGTGAGCTTACATTACTTTCTGATGGAGCATATCGGTGAGCGGAAACATAACTACATTAGAAAGATGATAATAATGGCTGAGGGAAGGATTCAACTGAAATACTCTGTAAAATATGGAAAATGAAACACGTAAGCTTCAGTTGGACAACTTTTGATGTTTCAAAAACTGCCGTCGCTGAAACTATTCGAAACGCTTTTTCGAAATTGAAAACTATCACCGAAAATATTTTGGAAATTGACAATTATAACCAAAAATGTGTTTGAAGCTGACATGGTACTGTTTGAACCGATCTCCTGTTAATAAATCGTACCTCTACGACGCTGAATTTTATACTGCATTTCATCTCGCCGTTATCTTTTTTGTTATATTTTCCAACGACTTGTATAAAAACTCATTTACGAACATTCATTTTTTAAGTGAACGTGTTGTCTTAAAAACTAGCTCTTGTTTTTCAAGTTTCAAGTTTTGCTCATATAAGTGTTCATTATTTAGCGCCAAGTTTTGGTGTGAAACTTTTCCGATAGTTTCCGATACCAACCACCTGGCGTCTCCATTAGATAATTTAAACGCGCCGCGCCAGCACCTTTGCGCTTGATTGATTTAATCGAAAACAATGGCCCAAGTCCCGATACCCGATGGTTACTCACTTCAAAGCTGGCCCCACCTGAGGGCAGCAACCGAAACGT
Organism: Anopheles cruzii; assembly: GCF_943734635.1. Classification (NCBI taxonomy): domain Eukaryota; kingdom Metazoa; phylum Arthropoda; class Insecta; order Diptera; family Culicidae; genus Anopheles; species Anopheles cruzii. The sequence goes on along the minus strand of NC_069144.1, from coordinate 55,758,197 downwards.
ATCAAAAGCTAGTTTATCATTCGTACCAGACTTCTGGCTTCCATCCCGAATCCGTTTTTCTCGTTCAGTTCACCGCTCCCCATGCTTCATCGCCCGGCACGGAGCACTCTTCGTTCAAAAACCGTGACGAAACCATCCCAACTGGCTCCGTGCGAATTAGGTTTCGTGCTTGACAGACATTGAAAACGGCTCCGCCCGGCACACACACACACATCCGACCATGTCCTGGAACTTCATCTTCTCGCGACAGCACTCGCGCCGGGGTGATGACTTCATCCGGTTCGTACGGTTCCGTTCCGCTCTTCCGGTGCTCACATGCGATGCGCTCCGTCCGTTGGCTGGCCAAGCACGCGTGAAGCACATTTGACTAATAAGATGAAACTATTGCGATGGGGTGCCCAGGAGCCAGGCGAGCTCACCCGGTTGTGACGAAGTACCTCAATATGGTGATATGTTGCCAGCATAACGATCGTCCCTCTCGGTTGGCTCGGTGTGCGAAAAAGACGCTAGATGTAAGCGACGAAAAAAGGTCCCTCCGCTGGTCACACATGGAAGCTATGGAGAGAGAGAGAGAAAAATCATCACTCCACGTCCCGTCGTGCGCTGCAGATAATTTCTTAATGTAGCTGCGAAATGAAGCTAATGTGTTTGCCCTCTCGGCGTGTAATGGACGTCATGTATTGGAGGGAAGTTTTTTCGCTGCAAAACCCACCCGTTTTGCGGCACCCTCCGAGGTCAATGTAAAGGCCACAGAGGGTACGACCACCGTCTGACGTACTTTATGGGGATTTTCGGAATCACTTTTTATCTGCACGATGGGCTGACAGCCGTTGTCCTTACGAAAAAAAAACCGACGGACGGATGGACCAGACCGTATCAGACCACATCAGGCACATTGCGAAGGAGCACGCAACCAGCCACATTAACACCTACCATAAAGCATGCGCCCTAATGTGGCCAGCTGCTCTGGCCGTTCGCAAGCAAAGTGCATAAACCACGGCCTGATGCACTGGACCTCTTACAATGATGGGCTCGTCCAGCCCAGTGTGTGCTTTAACCCCACCCGGGCGTCAAAGCCGGCTGGCCGGCCGTCCGAACAGTCGCCGGCCCTTTAACGGTCCTGATCCTGTTTACGCAAAACACCGCCACCGCCTAATCATGGCCATTTTATTTATCACCGCAATTTAGCGTGGCCACATAACCGATCGCACGGATCGCAGTCAGACGGTCCGATAGCCGGATTCACGGTCCATATGGCGGCTGCACGTGCAACTGACGCCTAGGCCGGCCACACGAAACGCGCCCACGATGTCAACAACCCCGACTCGGAAACGGGGCCCGCGGTCGGTTTAGCGGCTCGTCTACGCTTGCATTATGCTACTGCTGATGCTGGTGCTGCTGCCGGCAAGAGATCTATGCTACGTCTGGTGGGGCAATTTAAATTTAAAGGGCCTTATGCTGGGCTCGTTCGGGGCAAAGCGCTCGCTCCGGCTACGGTATCCGGTCCCAAAACCCCAAGCATCCAGACGGTACGAGTGTACGATTCCATTATGACGCATATTTTGCACCCCATTTGGCATTATGCTCCGGGCCGAGCCGATGATGGTGGCCACAAATATGTTGTGGCAAATAAATATCGCACGCTCGGATGAGCCATGGGCTACGGGAATGTCGATTGGCTCGGCAATCGGCGTCTAGCGTGTCTCGGCTATTGGTTTCCACTTATTCTAATAGATTTCGAACATCTTTTACCGCAGCAATTGAGCTGTCGCTAGGGTTATTGATTAGAAATTGGAACCCGGTTAGGGTTTGCTGTGCACAAATTCAGGTCGAATTGTTTGCTGGCACCGAAATTGAAGCAAAAAAGGATGTCCAGTGTTCACTGTTTTTAAATTTAAGCTTTGAACGTCAAAACTTCACATGAACAAATAAAAGCGAACAAAAAGCTCTACTTTGAATAAATTTGAATTTAAATAATTCATTCACTCAATCATTACAATTACTCAGCTGGTTGATAGGTGTTGATTTATTTACGACTAACACCGTCCAAAAGGTTGTCAAACGAATCAAATGGTTAAACGTGGCAGAAGATTCAATCAAAGCCTCGATTTGATAGCGCTGAAAATGTCACTTTTCGCTCGAATTATTCCATCCGGTCAGGTTTGATGGTTCAATTGCCCGTTGATAGCCTGCAATGAACATGCTTCACGCGGCCATTTAAAGCGAAGTAAATATAAATCCCTGCGCTCACAGTGGGGCACCGATTGAAAGGCTATCATAAAGCTGCAGGTGAAATAACTACCGTGTCGAAAGATCAACAACAAGCGCCACAATGAAACGCCCAGCCCCAGCACCGGCCCTCGAACACGTTCAACGCGCCGCCACTTTACACCGTCCACGGTTTCCGCGTTCGTTTTGCGGCCAAAATGGCCCCTCAAAACGGAGTGCCGCGTGAATGGCAAAATGAAAATCGTGAAAAACCAAACAAAACCTTGATGAAAACCATCAGCAACACGGTGAAGCGGCACGGGTTTTAACTGTTCATTTGTCCAAAAAGAAACCCGGGACGGTTTGGGGCCCCGTTTTTAAATCCACACCATCCAACCGTCCAACAGTAACAGCAGTAATAACGGTAATCGAAATCGCACGCACAAGCCGGGTTTTATCGGTTCCGGTTGTTTGTGCGACAACGACAGACAAACAAAATGCCTGCAAACTGCGAACATTTTCCACGCGTAATAAAACGACAACATTAGCCCTTAAAGGCTGCCCTTGGAATGTGTGCAAATGACAAAAATGATAAAATTAAATCCATAACCGGAGCAGGGAATGATATGCCCGAATGCTCGAATGATGGACCGCTGTTTGTTTTTAATTCCTGCAACTCTGGTTCTTATGTTATCGTACGAACACCAGAAGATCCCTGGCGAATGCGCTAGCGAAACGGGTTAATTGCCACGGCTGAAAACCACCTTCAACCAAACCGAAGATAAGTCGCGGAGCGTAATTATAGTAGATAGTTTAATTATACAGTCATGCATTAAACAGCAACATTTGCCGGTACCCGGTTCGAATGCCCTGCACCCTGAGTTTTAAACCAATAAAATTGAATCAATGCATAGAAAACGGAACCCATTTTGGTGGACACAAGTGATTGGTGATTGACAATCAAAGGATAAAACTATAATTAATATTTTATTGCCATTGGGGCGGGCGGGCGACCCAAAATCCGGTCCGGGCGCTAATTGACTGCAATGGTTCATCCTCCCGTGGGCTCCCGTGACCGATGGCCGTCCGTCCGTCAATCAACGTTCCGATTTTTGCGAAAAATTAAATTATGCCACCTGATGTGGACGGTGGTCACGCACCGAGCTGGCCAGCCAGCCACTCAATGCCGGTGATAATTCAATTTTTGTCAATCGTAATATAGGGAAAACGGGTGGAAATCATATTTATTGCGTGCTAGCGGCTTACGACTTGCCTTCGGGTGAATAAGAGTAACTCAGAACGGAGCTCTTCTGCTCAATGTTAGTAATAACAAAATGTATTATTAATCTTCATGGAAACAATTCAGAAACTTTATGCCATCATTTGTTATGAAATTTTAAACTAAAGAACACTCCGTTCGGAACCCTTTCAAGACCCTCACGGGGCAGGCAGGATCGATCTTCAGCGGGCAAATGGCACGCTCTATAAACACTAGAACCCACCGAAAACCACAATAGCGCTTCGGGGCGCATGCAACATAAGAACTAAAAAATAATCTCGTACGAAATAATATTAAATTAACCTGGCCACGGTCTGGTGCCGCGGTTGCCACCGGAATGCAGAACTTTAAAGTAAAGAGCGGGGAGAGGAAAAAAACGCAACCACTTCAGCAGGGGGCAGCAGTCGGAATGGTCCGAGATCCGGGCACTCCGAGTCACCACCGCCGAGCCCGGGACACACAGAACTTGTGGCAAGTTGCCGAGAAAAATCCCAACTTTATTTAACCACACCGTGGCCCGGGCCACTCGCACAGGACACAGGGCCGTAGCATATGATATGTTAACACAAACACACAAAACCGCGTATCAGATGCAGTCCGGGTCGCTACACGGTTCACGGTGCGCAGTACTTACGGGTGTAGTTTATTATTAAAAACATTTGTACTCATAATGCGGCCACTGCCGTCTGAGCCGCACAAGTGTACCACAAACTTGCTACACACACACCCGGAGCGTGGCGGTTGAATGCCGAAATCATAAAGAAATACCCCGCGGCCACCCGGGGGCAGCAGCATAAGAAACATAAATCGGTTCCGTGTACATCAGACGCAGCGCATTCAAAAGCAAACGGTGGAACGAAGCGCAATCCGCCGGAATCCACCGTCGGAGTGTGTGTTGCACCGTCGCCCAGTTAAGTGGCCGACACACAGCCAGCTGCCAGCTGGTTGTGTGGAAAAATCAAGCCCCTCTCCCCGGTTCCGGGGAGGGGGTAGTTTAATCCGTCGGTGGGCCATGGGGCCGTTTTCCGGAAACTTTTTCGCCGCCTCTAAAAAGCCATGCTTTGCTCGAGACTGTTTGCTGCACACCAACACCGGGCGGCCACGGCATAACCGTGTGTCACCGTATTATGACTTTTTGGCCCCCCCCGTGCCCCTGCGACCTACATTTTTCGTACACATTTAGAGTTTGCCAAAGGAAATGGTCAATGTTTCCTCTGTTGCCGTGATTTGAATTGCTCTCAAGAAACGTTGCAGCTTTTCGTCAACTTTAGCCTCATTTTGCGCTTGGGTTCCGCTCGTGGCTTCTTGTGTGAGTATGTGTCTGGACGTGGCTGTAAAATCGATAAGCGGCAGAGCAAAGACTGGCTCCTGCTTCACAATGCTTGGTTGTGGCAGGTCATCGCACGGTGCAGCGATATGTTGGGTGGACCGATTGTGCAGTGGAGACCAACCGGTGGCCAACGCTGAAATGGTTTTCATTTTCGTCATACAAGAACTTCTCCAAATTGTTAAAAAGCAACAATCAAATAAGCACCCCAAAAAGGCCTATAACAAAACGAGTGACTTTTAGCCTTCTCACTGTGGCTCACCGGTGGATGGGTCAGAAAATTGACACACGCACACTAATGGTGCTCCACCACCACAAAGCCCTTAAGAGGGCTCGTTGAACTTGACTTGATCCTTGAGCCGAAAGTAGCTCGTTCAGTGCGCACTCAGCGGCCCTCGCCCGAACCGATTAACCATCAATTTTCATCCGGGACCATCTTGGCAGCCGATCGCACTTCAGGCCGCAAGCCAGTGGTCGTGGCCAATCCCTGTCGAGGATAAATTCCTTCCGCAAACATTTGCCGGTACTTTATTTATCTTTCTTCCTTCCGCCCGGGCCCGGAAGAGGGGCCGAGAGATGGAGTTGACCTCCAAAGTAGACCGATTACGAGCAGATGATGATGATGATGATGGTGATGGCATGGAGCCAGTACTTCTGACTCTCGCATTTCCGGTGCGCCCCCAGACCGGTCGGTCTACTGCCACTTGGCAGTAACTAAAGCAGAGCGACCGGAAGTGGTTCGTGCATGAAAGAAACGGTGGCGCGGGTTGGGTTGCCGGCACCCGAGCAGCACTCGTAGCCTTCCCTGGCCGGGTGACACTTCCGGCGGGGATTCCGGTCCTTTTTTTCTTTTCCGCTCGCGGCCGTTGAGGGCTAGCTCATTGCCCGTCGCCCGTGCTGATGAAAGGAAACTTATGCGAAAGCATTTCTTTCTTTTTCCGGGCTCTCCCCCGAACGCCGCAACAATGATGGGTCCCGAGTGAGCATAATTTTGTGAGAAGGAAAAAAATGGCCGCACAAAGCAAGTGTTTGTAAATTGCGCCGAGCGCCAAGAGTCGCCTTCGCAGCGACCTGTTGATGAGATGAAACTACTGTTTGGCGAGTTCGAGTTTCTGTACTTTCGATACTTGCTAAAGAAAACTTCGGTGCCAAATTTATTCATCTTTATATGTTTGGATCTTTAACTGTTAAGAACCCATCATTTTCATGCTCCGTTCATTTGGATTAGAATAGGTTGATTATCCTTATAGAGTAAGTGAAACCCGAACCTACAAGGATTTGTGGAATCCGCTTCCCAATAAAGCAAATCGTCTTACTCCAATTTGTATGAAATGTTCTTTAAATTATTAATGCAACCTTTTCATCCAAAGCCACCATAATGTGTTATAATTCTTCCAAGACAGCACCAGAAACAACGTGGAGCTCCCGACGTGGAACTCTTTAAAAGGCATGCGAATGGCCATAATATATCACTGCAATCCATTCCAGCTGTCCGTCGTGGCCTGGAACTGTCAACAGCAGAGAAATCCGCAAATTAGTTTCTCACATTGTCAACACAGTTTTTGAAACAGCAAACTTTTGCCCGTCAGACCGACGGCGGAACGAGCGACATAGTTCCACGGGTTCGGGGTTGAAACCGAGGGTTGGCCGGGAATTTTTGCCACTCTTCATATTTTTTCCGTCAACATACCGTCGGCGGCTCCGGGCTATGCTCTATGCTCCACGCCGGTCGACCAACTTCGCTGTTGCTGCCGCTGCTGCGACTGCGGTCCTTTTGCGGCACACACACAGCTGTCTTCGGCATTATTAGTAGCCAGCACAGGGCTGGACTGTTCGATTCCGGTTCTCGGCCAAACTTGATGCGGGCGGTGCAATCGGAGGCTACAACCTAGCTCACATTGGCTCCGGCTCTGCCCTCGAGGTACTGGTGCCTCCACTGCCACACTTTTAATCTTCCTCATCATTTCCCAGCACCTCGACGCCTTTCTAACCCAGCCCCAAACAACGGGGCCTTGCTCATTTTTCAAGTGGATGAAATTTGCCAAACCTTAAACGTCCGCTGGCCACTAGACCCAGGGGCTCTTGTTTTTTGCCAGCACCTCCCAAGCTCTGCCCTTGCATTCGGTGACTGCCCTGAAGTCTCTCATATCAACGCTGGACGGTGATTTTCGCCCTTGATGCCGTCGCTCGCCTTCGAAGCGCCTTCACGAGAAGAATTTATGCTACACGGTCGTATTAAATATGGTTTTGCGGTTTTCCTCCGGCTTACTCCGACCGGACTGGAGACCTCCGAGCAGTTTGACCAGAAAGCCACAACGGAAATGGAAATTGAAACCATTCTGTGGCCCGGTGTGATTAAAGACTATCGTTTTGTCGTGCTGGGTTTTGGGAAAATTTATTTGAAGCATAAAAGCCATCAATGGCTGCGTAATGAATCACATGCAATGGCGACTAGATCGCGAACAAATTCAGAGTTATGCTTTCTGAATTATGCATTGACGTTTACAAAATATTTTGCTTATTTTTAAACTGTAGTTCTCAAACAAAACTGTCAATTCTCATACAACAATTTCCATTGTTCACTTCCGTTTACAGTTGAAATTGAACAAAAAATAAACATTCAATCTTTTATTTTAAAAAATAAAACCCAAATTGTATTTCATTTGGTCGTCCGAAAGTGCCGTAGGAGCATGTAACGGATAAAACAAAGTATCAACAACGTATCATAATCCTCAAATAAAACACGCCCGAGCGTAATAAAGCACAATGCACCGCGAGACGATTCGTGCATATTTTTAAACTCCAGCTCATAATCAAATGAATATTTATGAACTCACCAAACGCCGATGTCGATGCGGATGGAACATAGTTAAAGGAAAAAGTAAAACCAGAACAGCCATCGAAAGAGATTATCGTTTTCGATGATCCATGCGCCAGAGCTATCGCAGGATTAAAAAGAATCCAACGCACGTTGGCAGCAGTAGTAGATAAAGCATAAATATCACCTTTTATTGCTACCGGAAGCGGGTGACTCGGCGCACTCATCCTCGCGTTTTTTTTATTTGGGTGAATCGACAACTTGCTCGCCATCTCACTTTTTAACGCACGATGTGCCTTTTAATGTACCGGCCGGTCACCAGCATCATCATCCGGCGGGGTTTATTTTTATGCTCGTGGTCTTTTGCGGCAACAGTTACTCGAGGACAGGCCCGACGGAACGGAAGCCAATTTACGCGTCAACCGAAGCCGAACTGTCGAAGTCTCCCACTCGTTCGGAAGGATGTATCGGGGGTGGGATTTTCCTCCCAGCCGGATTGGCGCACAACGAACGGGACGGGGTGAGATAGATATATTTTCTCTCGGGGTTTTCTCCAAGGCAGCGTCACGCAACGCCCGCATAGGACGAAGACCCAGGAGACCGAACAGGAGAAATTCGTTACATTCTCCTTGCTCCCTGGAATGTGTTGCGCTTTAAGACTTCTTGGCAGCTACCATTGACTCTGACTCGCTCACACTCGCTCCGATAATGTCTATTGATGCGACGGAGATTGGTTGTTCAGTAAGCGGATAAGCTCCTGGGTGCTGTTCGAACATGCTCCCGGGGAATAGTTGAAAATATGTTCTCCAAAAAGAGTTCAATGCCCGCAAAATGCAAACGTCATTATGCAAAATGTAAACCATTTGTACATTCAACTCAACTTCATACTAAACTTCGGCGGAAATAATTTGCGTATAGCTTCCGATTTTTAAAATGCTCAATGCAAACCAGGATTGCACGTGAACCGCAGACCAATCAATGGAACGTTTAATGAATCATTTACTGTAACAAAAAGGACTCATAACGTAATAATGTACCTTTTCATAGCCTCGGCACGTGCGCGTACGGTTTTGATTAATAGAATAATGAATCGAATTCTGTACGTTAATTTAAAAATCCATTCAAACTTTGTTAGTGCCACAATTCAGTGCCCACAATCATTGCATCCGCGCCACCCCGAACGGGGCCACGAATGGAAGGAAAATCGGGAAAAACCAACAAAGCCGGATGGGACCGATTTTACCTACCAGCAACGACCACGTTTACCACAATGATCGTTCAACCCCCGCGTGGAGTTTCGTCGTGGGGTGTAAAATGTCACACATCATCACGACGAGCTTATAACGGTGTATGAAAAAAGGACAGTGTTGATGAAGAGCCACTATTCACTGGAAGTGGAGCAAAAAGGGGCCATAAGTTATCACTTCGTAAAAAAACGGGAATGTTTTTGCCGAACACGGATTATGACGGCCGTTTTTACAGGCCCGGTGTAGGTTAATTAAAATAAAGTGAAAACACGTCACATTGAAAATAAATGCACTCTTCTTTCGGTAACTCTTTGTTTAGCTACACTTTGATTATTCATATCTTTTACTTACCCTCCTTGCGTGTACGTGATTTTCTGTACCCGTGCCTCCCTCACGATCACGTTTGGAGCCATTTACTTGCTTGTGTTAATGTGAGTACACTATCCTCGCCATTCGGTTGATGTCGCACAATTACAGAAATGTCTTCGGTTGTTCCGCACGTCCCAACCATTAAGCTGAGAAGCTGCTGGCTACCCGCAGGACGCCATTTCGTAGTGGTTCTTTTTTTCTCGTTTAATTATCACGCACGCAAGCCCCGTGTCCTGTCATGTGCCATCCTTGACGTCCTTAAGTTGGCTACCGGTACCACCGGACAGGACCTAACAACGACATGCCACGGTGATAAAACTTGCCTCTCCGCCCGCCCCCGGAATTGCTGGTCGCCGGAAATGGAGTCACTTGTCGGTCGGGAAGGGAAACAACGATCTGTTCGAGCCGGACCCAGAATTGGCTCCCGAGTTGACTGAATAATTCAGGTGCGTGCCTGGTCAGTGTCGCTCCGAAAAGCCCGTACGCCGTTTGTCTCGGGAAGACGCAATTCATAATGAATTACATCGATGGAAGAAAGTGGCACTGGCTCGGCAGGCAGGCAGGTAGGCTCGAGTGCTTACATCCTCTAATTGTAGGGGCCGAACGGGAAAAAACTTTACGAGCTCTTTACGTTGTGAACCGGCTACGTTCGGCTAATGAAGGCGTAGCATGAACGCAAACATAGTTTTTAGGGCCGCATCGTGCCCGGCTCATGTTTCCCTGGTTCGTAGTTTGTTTTTCTCGACAGAGGCAGAGACATTTTCATATAACGTGGTCTGTATAACCCATTTGTGAGAGAATGCTCTCGAAACGCTGGTCGATATTGGTCGCGATTAAACGATCCATTAGAGAAGTTCAGCTATGCATATTGATAGGGTATGGACGGAATGATGTATGATTATGATTATTGATTTAATGATTAACTAGACACAATTACCTTCTCTTTTCAATTTACCTAGTTCTTAGATAATGATACGTTTGAAGATTTACTGCTTTAAATGGCCAGTTTAACGTCAAAATCAAACAGAATCCCCGGCCTTCGCATCGTTCATCCTCATTTTACAGCTCAATCCAATCGCACCGGCCGTACCATAAAGCGCACGCTGCACCCATGCTGTTTGTTGCAAATTCGTCCCTGGGCAATAATCACCGGGGTCAACCTGGTGCGAAAAACCTCGCTCCAGACAACCGGACGAGTGAAAAAAGAAACTATGTGGCCACGGGAGTGCAATTTTCCACAAATTTCCTATGCATGCTCACCGGTGGTCGCCGTTCGGCCATCGTCAGTCCAGCAGTCCGAGCCGCCCGAGTCGGTCTCCGGTTGCCATTTCCGTCCAATTTCGTTTCCAAATAACTTTTTAATTAAACACCAAATGTCAGTCCGCAGACCGTCACGACGGTCGGACGGTCACAGGTCACAGTTCGCAATCTCGGTTCCATTTCCACCACTCGGTTATGCTGTCATCGTCATCGTTTTTCTTTTTTCTTTATCTGGCAACCCTTTGCATACGGCAACATGTAGGAAATGGAAAACAAAAAAGTCCCACATCTTTCAGATTCGTTCGTTTGCTTCTTTCCATTTCCTGGGGTTGACCGACAAAAACCCTGGTATGGAAAATTAAAAGGAAATGGGCCGGCAAAGTGCCATCGGGTGGGACCGAGCGCTCATGCGACCCGGCTTTCGCTTTCCTCGGGATAGTTTTAAAACATAAAACGGACCTCAAGAAAGACGGGGCCCCCGACACGTACACAAATGGCGAATCGATTGATGCGGTACTCGAGTCGTCGTAGTGTGAACACTCTGGGGCCCATCATGGTCCCCGGTCGGAACCGGTACGGTTCCAACACGCTCCCATAATTTGATGATTACTCTCTGGAGATTTACAAATGCAACCGGCACCTGTACCTGGTTAACGCCGTCGTCGGTCAGTTCATCATCCGCAAGATAAACGGTGCGGTCCCTAGCGTGTCCACACACCCACGGAAGAACACCCAACGCCGGGGCGTAACGCAACAGGAATCTAATTTGTACATTTCCGTACCGAAAGTCGGCCCTCCGGCAGAGTTAAAGTCAATGTTCCGGAATGATAAAACGGCACCGGCACGGCACATCAACGTGTGCTATCGCTCCGGCCGGAGAAGTCAACTCAGAGCCTTCCTTCGAGCCTACCGAGAATGCACGGGTCCACCAGGACCGCGTGGACCATGCACCCGGAAGGATGCACGTTGATAGCTGACATCCTTCTTCGGGCCGGCCCCACCGGGAAGCGCACACAAACTTACCATTTAATTAAACTGCTCATCATCGTGCTCCTGTGAGTCTCCTGTGAGCCCCCGTGTGCTCTGGCTTCGGGCAAACGGTCACACTGTATCGCACACTCTTAACCACCCAGTTTATCAACACCTTCGCCACCGGCTGCGTTTGGTAAAGTACTTAAAACCCACACACACACGCAAGCACACACGGACAGCCCATTTCCGGTCCGGCCGGTGTGGCAGCTGGACCAGCTTCGAGTGAAATCAATCGTGATCGATCGATGGCAGCTCGGGCAGTGAGTTGACGAGCGATGGTTGGTACCTTCCACTGGAGCCTATGCAGCCTTGTAGCATGGAATGCGAACGTCGCATAAAGACATTTCATTAATGTGCACCCGGAACGCAATTTAACCACATTCGCCGATGTGGCTCCTGGCCTGGCGCAGGCCAGCTCGCCTTCTGATAGCTCCACGGCACACACCTTAACAGCGGTTGACAGACGGCTCTAGGTAACGGGAGCTTCACTTCCGAGCTTTCCCGAGTTCGATAATGTAAAGTATTAGTTGGCAATCATTCCTAACCACAGGGCAATCAAACGCGTCCGCTCCGCATCCGGTCGGCACGGTGGGTAGCGTTGTGGTGGCCAAAATCAAGATTACTTGTCAACGATGTAGCAGCTATGAAAAATGATCATATTTATTAAAGTCCCAAAGTATTCTTGATCAAAACAATCTCTCAGACTCGCGGGAAATGTTTTAAACCGAAACCGGTTGGCAACTTATTACCTCGATCAAAAACAGATTATTCGTGAACGTTACGAACCATGGCAACCCATTCCAAGAGGTTGCAAAAACAATGTCATAAATTTTCATTTTTATGGCACCGAACTTTGCACTACTTCCACAGTTGTTGATAACACCGACAGTGCCATCTATCGTTACGCCATGCATATGGATCGGTAATAAATTTGAGCATCCCGGTTTGCCGAACAAATCCTCTCGGGTAAAATTCGTACAAAATAAGCTTCTTTAATCCCGAACCCCGTGACTTCAGCAGTTCCACCCACATCTGTGGCCCCGCCGCCCTTCCTCGAAATGGATTGCAAATCTACGAAATGCTTCCGAACCAACCGGCGCACCTTAAGACCTTCAATTGTGGAACTAGCATTTACATTATGCGCAAAGTTTTAGCTGCACTTTGGGCGTAGTAAGCGCGCAGTTCGTAGATGCATTCTTTCAACACTGAGACCGTACACCTTTGGGCCGCAGACTCGGAAGCTCCACCACAGCTCGTTGTTGTCCGATTGCCACTCCAAGCTCCAGGCTCTGCCACATCGTAACGTTTAAAATGCTTTCTGTGTACCGATCGGGTCTACAAATCTCGAGAACACGCCAAACAATTCACAGTCTTGTATCCACCGTAGAAGAGAGTACGAGAAAGGAACCTGGCTGCGATGGCGTGGCTGAGGTCAGGAGGATGCCCACAAGCTATCGGAAAACGCTTCGACACGCTGGCTCTAACCTTCGGGGAGCTGTGGATTTACCGTGCATCGTTCACTTCCGATATGGGGGTGATGGGTGCAAGCAAACCTTCCCTCCGAGTGCTCACACAGATTGCAAACCTTGGCACCGGGGCAGGTACACGGTTCCCCGAGGGCTTCACAAGACGGGATTATAGTAATCAGAAACAACACGAGCGGAACACGGCGCTGCTGCAAGATATTAAAAATAAGAAAACTAATGCCAGTCTTCCATCAGGACTCAGCACCGAAGACCCTTCTTTCTTGTGTCCAGCTTGATGTTGGTCCAAGTATGCCTGGTGGAAGCTAATTCGATTACCAGCGTTTATCTCGGTGACGCGTCGCTTCGTAGCTCCTCAATTCTCGATGACCAAAAAGGGACGTAGCCACCCCGAAGCGGGACCAACTTTCCTGCTGCATCCGTCTTCATTACCAGTTGCTGTAACTTTAATCTTACTTTCAGGGCTAATTTCCGCGTCGTTCCGCGAAACTTGTGATGCTCGTACTCGAGGCATAGCTTCCTTTAAAGGACCGGTAGTCGGTAGGTTTTGTCGTGTTAATGCATAATCTTGAGAGGGCTTTAAGGTTTGTGTCCATATTTAAATTCCATCCACTACTGGGGTGAATAGAACCAACCAACAGAATCAAAGAATATGCCCGAAGTACGGTTAAACGTCACAACTTCCGAAATTGGGTTATTCGAATCTGTTATTCTTGAACAAATATGTGGAATGGAAAGAATGGGGGAAAAACGCGAACAGACTCCCCGATAGCAAGCAGTCTCGTCGGGCAGCGTAGAATAAGTTTTTCTTCACAACCGCCAATCGGATCTCGAGTGAAAGATGCTGGTCACGTACCGATGGTTTCACAAACAATTTTATTCACTCGTTTGACTTCTGTTTGCCACTTTTGAGTTGCGGAAACCTCGTACGGGATGTTGAAAACACATGTTGCTCTCGGGGCCCCGCACGAAGCGCTTAGTGTGTGGAGTTTGAGAGTACTTTTTTACTGCGAGTGGCTTATGAATTCGTATCGTTATTGTGAAGTTTGTCCATCCGTATTACTTGTTTTTAATACCGGGAGCTCATGGTTTACATAACACGGGTGTATTTTTAGTATCCGCAGATAATTAATACGCAGTCGTCGAATGATCGCAGTCGCAGACTCTGTTAATTCTTAGTAAGGGTTTCAGTTAGCCAAATAAAGTGTTAATTTTCAGAAGCGAGCATTTTCTAACTTACTTTAGCACCGAACCCAAATTGTTATATAATTGAAAGCCCTTTTGGTTGGGATGCTGGCAAATTTTTTCTCGCTTCAATTGCATCTGCAGCTTCATCTGGGGACTCAAAATTGAATGCTCTGGCATACCGTGATGGTCTACCCACTCTCCCATGGGCCATGCATCTTCCAATAACACCGTACGACAATTATAGCCGGGGAACGCGTAAGCAAAAACGGTGTACCCTCAGAAGGCAAACCCGAACCCCGGTGGTGCATCCGTTTCCGGGAACCTCAGTTGATTGTACCGCGAGTCGCGCCGAGACTACTGCAACCCGCGCAAAACCGCCGAATCTCCATGGAAACCACTGCGCGGCGAGCCAGCGTCAGAGAATCGCAGTCAGCACTGGAAAAAGGATTAAGCAGTATTAAAGTCTCCCTGGTGACACCGCCGGTGTGTTTTGTTTTCATCTGTGCATCGCTGTTATTGTAGTCGGATTTTCCGTAACTTTTCCGCCGGCTACCACCGCCCACGTCTAGACTTTCGTGGGTGGATGCGGTCGACAATTTTTTTTACCTCGGTGAGCCCACTCACTGATCCGGCGACGACGTCTGCGGTGTCTAGGTGATGATGGGAAAAGTTGACCATATTTTTTCATTTCTATAACACCGTGGCAAAGGGAAAACTATCGCACGTGGCGGTGACTGAAAAAAAATGGAAAAGTACCACTAAAAACGCACACAAATACGGTTCCTTTCAACTGCGCCCCGGTCGGTATTAACTCTCGGGTTGCAACCGTTCGCTAATGTTTGTCTCATCCGGTCTCACGGTTGAACAGCGGTGCCAAAGCCACCGATCGCTGTGACTTTTCTCAAGTGGTCACTCATCCTGTTTACGGTTGGTTGCTGTTGGCCACCGCGCAAACCAGAGTCAGCCCTTTCGCCCTTTCGAAGCGTCACATCAGCGGTTTCGTGGACAGATCTACTCATTCGCTTCTTCGGGTGGACGCCCGTGAAAACACATCTTAGGATTACCAAATAGGAATCCGGCCCTGTGCCGGCCTATCTGCCATCTTCAAGCACCTTTAATCGTTGCGCGGCCAGAAAAAAGGTGATCATGGAACTGGTACGCACTGATTTAATGTTAAATGGCGCGAATTGAGATTTATCGTCGCCGCTGTCGCCCGGTTTCCGGTTAATTGTTCGTAAACCGTTCCGACAACGGGGAAAAGACAAACAAACGAAACGGAACGCGGGAAAACCCGAACTGGAAATCTACATCGTTTCAACGCCTGACCCCCTCCGCTTGGCCCGGAGAAGGGAGCATGGAAAAAAGGAAATCGATTTAAATTTTCTCATTTGAAAATAAATTGGTTCCTTTCGTCCCGACGGTTGAGGAATGGGTGATTTATTTGCGCCACGACCTAACGCGCTGGTTCAGTTGTGTCCCACCAGACTTGCACACCGAATGTAGGCTCACGCCGTTCGCCTTCGGCGGAGGGCGCGTTAAGAAAACGTTCATTACGGGCAAGAACGGCACCGAACTACAGCCGGAAGAGGTGGGATTCTCTTCTTGTTTTTTAATCCGACTCGCCAAGCCAAATGACGGTCATATTTTACATTTAACACAAGATTTCTTTTCAATCGATTTGTTGGCACCCGACCCGACTCAGCCCGTAACTCTCTGCTGTGGGTTGACTAATGATCTCTGATGACGATCGTTCTTCGATTCTAGGTGCCCGATGGCACAGTCTACCGGCGCCAGATACGTGATCCTGGGAGCCACCAATCAACAGATTCGTTTAACACCCTTCGAGGGAACCTGTAAGTTACGCTCGTGATTACGCTATTGGACGCGAGAATCCGTCAGCATTTCTGTTGAGTTCTGTAAATAGAATTCATTCACAAACACCCTCCAATCTTACGGTAGAGGAACCAGAGCGTAGTTCAGGAAATAACCGTGACAGCAACAGCCACTCAGGCTGATTTGCAATTCAAAGTTCAAACAAATTGGTGGTGGCTTCCTAGTTTTTAGCAATATTCCTATTAAATTCGCAATCAATAGAACCTTCTTCATCAACAGATAGATTTGTCACGTAATGGTTTCGTTTTGGTTCGTCTATGGTATGGTAATAAATATGGTTCGTCTTGGTATCTCGACAGAATAGAAATATTTATTTCACTCGGCGAAGCCTCTTCCTAGATGGCAGCCCGAAAACAGGTTTCACCGATCAGTCACTCGATGCGGTCTCGGGCAGGCTGGTTAAGCCACGTAGAGCACATGAAAAATCGCTTCCACCTTTGATACCTGATCCGACTGGCGTCGGCCTACGTTATCGCTACGCTTCCGCGCCATCATCGGCGCCGCAAGTTACGCAAGCAACCTAATGAGGTTCACGTTACCGGGTGTAAATCTTTTGAAAAATATTCATTTACATCTTCGGTTCGGCATGCGAAATGACTACACATGGCCGTCGGTGAGGAAGAGAGAAAGAGAACGAGAGAGAAGTTGTCTCTTATCGTGCCTTATCTGCAAACGAAACCCAAGCAATTGGCCGTAACCTCTATCAGAATGTATCGAAGATGAAAAATGTTACTTTTTGTTTCTACCGCCGGCACTTCTGGTATGGATCTGACCCGTGGTGTATAGCAACCCAACCGATCCAAGCACTCCCCAGGGAAGGACACCATTGGCAGCCATTGGTAGAAAATCAGCATAACTAGCGCTCGTGTTGATCATGAATATTGAAACCCGAGGCCTTCGTTATGCATTCGCGATGTTCCAATGGCGCGAATATCTGTTGGAACGTAAGACGTAAGACATCCAGAGCGAGACCCTGATTCCGAGTAGAAGTGAACCGGAAGAAAGTTTCCACAACGACAGCAAACAATCAAGCGAAGGTCACACGTTGCTGCATAAAAATAAAATAGATCACCGGACCGGACCGGAGATAAACCTCATCGGTTAAATGGTAGCTGGATGTGTCTTAGAAAGTGGACTTAGTAAAATTAATGACTCAATTTACGAGACAGTGAGCCGCACCCATTGTCCCACTTAAGTCGTGATTTATTTCGATTTTATTTTGGCGATGACCGCAACGACCGAACGGTGCGAAAATAAACGGCCCAGTTCACACCGTTAGTCGTTAATTAGGGGTTAATCTGTTCCGTCCGCAATGCCGTGCATTAGTGCATCTGGTAGCCACCAATTCCAGCCTCATCAGAAATTCTTTTTATCACCTGCACTATCTATCAGGGTCGTATGTGGACCGTGTAACTAGCCAATACTTATGTTCGTCGCGACTTTCGAACGCGTTTCGCTGGAATGGACATCCATAAACCGTCACACATCCGTTTGTCCAATACTTAAGCCAGTTTTGACTATTTGCAGCTCAATGGTGCTCAAAACAGAAGTCAACCCTGATATTACAGGGTTATTCCAGAGACCCAGATTAGGGAAGAATCACTTCGGTGTCACGCTCTTTTTCCCCACTTTAGGTATACAATATTTCATCACCGTTTACAATCAAATCAAGCTACGCTTTTCGACCAACCTTTAACTCCATTTTTACATTGCGCCATTTGAATTGAAATTTTTTTTTGAATAACATTCTACCAAAAAAATCGGCCCTTCAAGCCAAAGGTATGAGACCATCCAGACGAGTGGTCTCCGGAAGACTGCCCTCGGACCGGAGTGTGTTGCTTTTGTGTTTTTAAAAACATACCACACGTACATCATTCGCATCATTCTGGCACGAAATACCGCAGGCGTAAGCAAGGGGGGTACAAGTGACGAGTATGAAGAGCCATGCCAAGCCGAGCTATGCTGACGACGCTAGCAACGCAAGCCGGGGCCATCGAGAACATCGCACAAACGAGAGCGAAACTGTTCCGGGACCGGTATCGGCGGGACGAGCTTAGAATTGCTAATCGCACCGTCGGCCACGAGGCACACGGCGGCGGCAACAAGTTATCCGGCACTGGCAACCAATTACTATGGCTCTCTCTCTCTTCTTCTCTCTCGGCTCAAAACAAATGCTAAACATTATACAAACCGCGTAAAGATCATCTGGCCAAGCAATTAGGATTAGAAGCGATCTCTCCGTACGTGTATGCACGAGAAATCACGATCGGGCGGTATGTTGTTTTGCGCGACCCACCAACAACCGCCTAGCCTCCGAAAGCCTCCTTAGCGGGCGAAACACAGTGCCTCGGCCCGAGTCTGCTTGATCCCGGGTCTACCGATCGCCCAGCCCGGTGGTGATCGCCCGTTGGCTTCAGTTCAAATCTCAACGCCGAGCGAGTCGGTCGGACTATCGGACAGCTGGCGCGGACCGTGTCGACGGGCCAGGGTGTAAAGTGACCAACACTGAAACCATCTCGTTGAAGTGGCGGCAAAAAGCGATCGTAAAACAAACGGAATGGCGCCGAGTGACGCTTGTGTGCTAGGCAGGCGGATTCGCCTGCTGCTTGGCGTATTTATACTGGTGTCGTACTACCCGGTTAGTGGCCAACAACCGGTGCCAACCGCCGAAGATCTGATCCTCGATCGGATCGCGTCCGTGCTTCCCGGCCTTCCCGATGACACCTGGCGGCGGCATCTGAACCGCACCTTGGGGGCCATACGGGCACGCGAGCCTTGGGCAGTGGCAAGTGAGTCTCGGTTATAAGTTTTTTTTGCCGGCTTCTCAAAAATGTGCAACACCATTCACGGACAGCAATGAATTGAATGGCTCTCTAATGGCACTGCAATCGATCAAAACGTCTTCTACCATCGGACTGGCTGATTAGCCAAATTGTCAGGGACATCGAACCGAGAGGTGGTAGCCGCAGAAGCCCCGACCAAGGAGACCAACTAGAGAAGGCGGACCAGGGTTTGCTTTCTGATTTTTGACATTGGATAAGCAGACCCTCCAGCTGACAACGCAAAGCCCATGTTTTAAAAATCGCTAATGATTGCAAAAGTTACCCTAGTCAGTGACCGATCGATTGGAATGTAAAATAGACCCACTCGGTCTGTAGTTTGTAATTAAAGGCCAATCGATTAGAACGACCCAATCGGGCCACGGTCGACAGTGTCCAGCTGGGAGGCAAAACTCGTTCTAGTATCCAGTCCGGCCAGCCAGCGCATGTCGCGCTCAATTCATGCCAATTACGTAAGGATGTGAACCTTTTCGCCGAGATCGTCGACTTTTGTGGTCGCGATTAGCCAGCCGTACGAACAGCCTGCAAGACGCACGCACGTAGGTTATCTAATAGCACCCAACGCAAAGATTGTCCCCTCAGTGATCGACCAGGGAAAGTATTTTGCCCGTGGCAGTGACGCTCCATTCACCATCAAATGTCATTTCTCACGAGGCCGCAATGATGGATTTGCTTGCTGGAGCGGCTGTTGACGACAGCCTCTGAAACAACATCGCCGTGATCGGTTCAGCGAACGGCGTAACAAAAAAAGGAGATGGTAAATAAACATCAGACCCTACGGGCCCGATCGCACACGGCGTCATGGCGCCGAAGGTGCCCGGCTCGGCCCACTCGAGAGGTCTTCCGCTCTCAGCTGTCACGGAGCGTATTACGCGGCCGCACGGAAGTAAACACTCCGGGAGGGGCGCGATCGTTCGAAGGCGAGCGTGAGAGTAGGTCGTGGTGATCACCGGTGGCGCTCTATAATTAGATAATAATCATATCGGCTCGACTTCAGGAGCGCGGCCAATCATCTCCGCCTACCGCAAGCCGGTCGAACTTGACCTCCTAAAAAATAGTAAACTCTCGGCGGTCCTCACAGCGTTGCGTGCAATCTTTCGCGCAACTAGTTGCGTACAATTGTTGCCGTTTTGTTGTCGTTCGTTTGTTCGGTCATTCACTTTCTTCGAAGCACCGGGTATGCGTTAGCATCGATCGCATAAATTATTTATCTATTGAGTATCGAAAATGAGGTATTTACATGTTGGGTTCTAAAAGCATTCTAAACAAACAATTCCTGGCATTGTTTAAATGACTTTTTTACAACCTAACATTTCACAGACAAACATTAATTTGGCGCACCGGCGGGAAACTTTGTAAGTAGCAAATGCTTACGCAAGTTACTATCAATCTTGCCTGTCCTCCATTATTGGTTCTGCACAATTCGGCATTCTATTTGCAGCAATGGCGCGAAAGGCATCATAATCGCTGATGTGCTTTCAGATAGCACAGTCAACAGAAGAGAGCAAAAAATATGCAGAAACCATCATTCATCATTTTTTGGACCTCCATTTATCATCTTACCACAGTGTTAAACACATTTCGCACATTCACGAACGTGTCAATTACGTCACGCTGAAAGTCGGCACCTTCGTCGGAAAGTCGGCGAAAGCCCTCCGATTGCTCGATTTTATATCAATATTCAATGCCTGTAATTAGACATGATGATCGTGCAGTGTTGAAGCCAGGAAAACAATTCAATATCTAGGTTAAAGATCAAGCTCTCGAGATCTGAACATAACAACGACACGTAATGGAACTCCTGGAGAAGTAATACCCTGTTTTCCCCGCCATCGTTACAGTGTTTGACGCATCCGCCAAGTACCCGGTTGGGGTAGAGCATGGTTCGGTCTATCAGTTGGGCAACTTCGACGAGTGCCTCGAAAATCGACGGCCAACCAGTGGCAATCGGCCATCGGTCATCGCCACACAGTACTGTTTGGCGCAAGTGACACTTCCCGGGTATCATGTGCGTTCACTGTCCACGCGTCATTCGGCGGCACTTGACAGCAACGTAAACTCGAGCCTCGTCGTCCACTGGGGCCTATGCTTACCGGCGGCGTGCACCGGCCGCGACGTACAGCAACTATTGAAGGCTACCACCGGCTACGACACGGCGAAATTGCCCGCAAACGCATGCCAAAGTCGAACGAATGCACCACCGCGGGCTTACGGAACCGGCCAGATCATCTGCGTGTCCGTGTTGCTCCTCTTCGCGACCCTGGTGACATTCAGCACGTTCTTCTACTCAGGCTCCTCGAAAGCTGAGAGTGACGAAAAACAGCATTCCACCAGCACCTGCATCTTGCGAGCGTTCTCGGTGTTCGAAAACCTGCGAAAGCTGGTGCAGGTGTCGAAGGACGATCACGGGCTGGGCTGCATCAATGGGATTAAGGCGAGCGCCATGCTGTTCATCCTGAGCGGCCACGCGTTACTGTTTCTGGCCGGCGGGCCCCTGCTCAACACCGGCTTCTTCCTCGAGCAGCAGCGCCAGATCCAGAACGCACTGTTCCTCAACTCCCCGCTACTCGTGGACACGTTTCTGTTGCTGAGTGGCTTCCTGTTCGCTCGGTTGCTGTTGATCGAGCTGGATAAGCGCAAGGGGAGCGTCAACTTTGGGCTGCTGTACGTGTTCCGGTACATTCGCCTTACACCCGCCTACCTGGCCATTATCGCGATCTACGCCACGTGGCTGCCGGCACTAGGGGACGGTCCGCTGTGGAGCGGCCGAATGGCAGCCGAGCAGAGCCGCTGCCAGGACAGCTGGTGGCGCAATTTGCTGTACATAAACAACTACGTCGGCACGGACCGGATGTGCATGTTTCAGTCGTGGTACCTGGCCGCCGACACACAGCTATTCGTGCTCGCACCTCTCATCCTGTACCCGATGTGGCGTTTCGGACATCGCACCGCACTCTCGCTCATCGGCAGCCTGATTGCCGTCTCGATCCTTATCCCGTTCTGTGTCACCTACTTCCAGCGGCTCGACCCAACGTTCATGATCTTCACTGAGTAGGTTTCTACCATGCTGTCTATCACGCCCAACTCACATCACTATCTGCTTTGTTCCGCAGTGAAGTTGCTGATCTCCAGTTCAACCATTACTTCGTCAACGTTTACGGAACCACGCACATGCGGGCAACGGCCTATCTGTTTGGCCTACTAACGGGCTACCTGGTCCACTGGATGCATCTGCAGAAGTAGGTCCAAATTGTGTCCCCGTACGGCGGATGATCTGCATTTATTACTTCCGCTTCGTTTCAGCGTTCGTATCGGCCGGAAGAAACTTGCGTTCTGCTGGATCGTGTCCAGCGTGTGTGGCTGTTCGGCCATGTTCTTCCTGACTGCATTCTACAACGGGCTCGGCACGGACCACTACTTCCACAATGCGCTCTACGCCGCCCTGCACCGGTTCGGCTGGAGCCTGTCGAATGGTTGGCTCGTGCTGGCGTGCGTCACTGGCCATGGGCGCACACTGAAGCGTCTGCTCTGCTGGCGTGCCTTCGTGCCGATCAGCCGGCTTACGTACTGTGCATACCTGATGAATGGACTCGTCGAGCTGTATCTGTCGGCCTCAAGGCGAACGCCTATGTACGCCAGCATCGCCACGCTAGTAAGTGTCTCTAATCGCCACCGTAACAGAGTAACTCCTGTGGTTCTAACGGTCCTCCGATGTTCTAGACGGGTGAAACGTTATCGCACGTGATACTGACATTCTTGCTGGCGCTCGTGCTTTGCCTTATGTTCGAGTCTCCGATTCACGGCCTGGAGAAGATTCTTTTGCGTCGCTTCCGACCAACCAGCCGAGAGCAGATGGACAGCCACAGCACCCACCACACCCAGAGCACTTCCGAGGAGGCGTAGGGCGCAGACCTCTGGTGACTCAGGTATTCCACTAGGGATAGGTTTTGTACATATGTCGTAGGTTAATTGTGTGATTTGGAAATTAAGAGCTAAATAAAATATTTAAAACAGTTTGAAACAATGGTTCGTGGCTTATTGAACGTAAGTCTTATAAAAGTAATGTACTCGTGAGCACAATGGAGTGTCCTGTTAAGGACTCCGCTTGGTGGATTGCACCGAGCTTGGTCCCTTGCTAGTTTGCCTTATTTAACATCTACCACGACTTCGTTGGATCACCTGTCGGGGCGGGCAACGTGGTCGGTGGACCCCCCGGTTTCGGTCCATTGAATAAGTTATGCGTCGAATGGGAACCATAAGAAAGCAAATAAAATCCCCGAACCCCAAACTGGCCGCCCCTCCCCGGTCTAGGGCCAGCGGTCCGAAACATGCTCCCGTCGGTGAGATTTATAAAGGATTAAATTTTATCTTACACTCCACGCTCCCGTAAGCCGACGTTCGCATTTTGTAGATGTATGTGGCCTCGGGTGGAGCACCACACGCCACCCCAACGGCTGACCGTCGGAATGATGGATGGCAGCTAGGTGTGCAGGGGCTTTACACAGGAGTAAACCACCGAGGAGTGCACTTGCTCGAGCAGCTAAGCTGTTGGTAGCTACTCCTTCCGGGATGGGAGACTCACGCCGGAAAGCAGACGGTACGGCGGAACCAATCTGGGCGATGAATCGCTCGGTACACTGCTCTAAAAGAAGCTCATTTAAGCATCATGATGAATTTATGGATCGATAGGATTTGAGGCACCGAGTCATCAGGAGAAATTGTGTCACACACAAGTGCCCCTTTCGGCTGGCGTGCCAGATGGGAACCGATGCCTCGCCAGTTGGTTCACCGATCACCCGGCAGTGGAATTTCATCGCAATGTGTCCGATTCGCAATTGTGGCACTTTATGTGGGCATCCACCACGACACCACGGCACGCTGGGCCGCGAAGAGGACAATGAAATGGAAAGTTCTAATTAATTGCACCCCATAAATCATGCCCAACAATGACGAATAATTACGGGACAATGTGTCGATGAGTTATGCGTGCTGAGGTTTGGGCTCGACTCGGCGGACATCTTCTCGGTTGTACTACTAAGAGCGGCTCCAGCTCACTGGCTCCTACACGCCAGTGCGTGCTAATCAGTGCAATGAAGATGCACTTCAAGATGCCAACGCTGCTAATGCGTATGATGAAGCATTGTATTGAAACTGCAACGTGGCATACGGAATCGTCCCTCGGTTTGAGTGTTGCCCGCCGCACGATGTAGTGTAACACTTTGCAGCAATCTGGCCTCACTTTACAGGATTTGTTCTCTCGTTCAAT
This sequence comes from Anopheles cruzii, assembly GCF_943734635.1. Classification (NCBI taxonomy): domain Eukaryota; kingdom Metazoa; phylum Arthropoda; class Insecta; order Diptera; family Culicidae; genus Anopheles; species Anopheles cruzii. The sequence goes on along the minus strand of NC_069144.1, from coordinate 55,733,986 downwards.
TATTTAAATAATTTTCAAAATGCACAAAATTGCGAACCTTAACCGTGCATGCCAAACGTATCGTTTGTAACCGTTTTTATGACACCAACAACCCTTAGTGCTAATCGTGTGTAGCGTCACGTCGCAATTAATGGCCATTAGATCGGTCCCCTTTCGTGGATAAGATACCATCAAAATATGGTCAAATTTTAATCTCCCGTTTTATGCTTCAAAACTCGGTGCTTAACGACAGAGGCACCGAGCGTCGCCGTTCAAACGCCGTTTCGATAATCCGTTGCCCGGTGAGCTGCAACAAAACGGGCCGTTGTGAAATCGTTTCCCCATGATAACGATAGCGGCAGTTGACGGCAGTAACAGCGCCGATTGATAAGTCGGCCTGTACGCCACACTGATACGGATTCGATGTTTTTCGTAGCGATGCGATGTTTTAATTTTAAGCGGAGCGCAACCAGAGCACGTATATAAACCGTGGCGAATCGATTCCGTTGATAATTATTGCCGTTTTGTAAAATCGAAATGCGTTCGCTACTCGCACTGCTCTTGTTCCTAGCCTTGGCGGCAGGTTCATCCCTGGATTTTGATCGTTATTGGAGCACCGAAGAGGTTCGCTGCATTAGGGGAAAACATCGCGCACAGAAATGACTTATTTTCTTCCACCTCAGATTCGCAACTATCTGAATGAACTGGCAGCCGATTTTCCGACCTACGTCAGCATCAGCTCGTTCGGCATCACCAGCGAGAACCGACAGATTTGGGGCCTGAACATCAACAAAAACTTCGACCTCAACCGGCCGTTGGTCATCGTTGAGAGTGGAATGCGCGCTCGTGAATGGGTTTCGCCAATGGCGGCATGTTCCATCATGCACGAGTTGGTCGAGCATCACTACGAGTTTGAGGAGCTGCTGGATCGTGTGAACTTTTTGATTATCCCACTGGCCAACCCGGACGGGTACGAGTACTCCCGCACTACTAACCGGGCGTGGATCAAGTCACGCACACCCAACGGAAACGGATGCTTCGGAACCGACCTGAACCGCAACTTTGGGTACCTGTGGAACACCGTCGGTGGCAGCACGTATGTAGGTGAACACTTTCGTACCTTCGCCGGGACCGTTTACGTCATGCCTTTCCATTACAGCCCTGCGCGGATGAGTACATCGGAGCGGGTGCCTTCTCCGCTCCCGAGACCACTGCCCTGCGTAACATGCTTCAGAGCAACAGCAACAGGCTAGCCTTGTATCTCAGCATTCAGGCGGCAGGACAGATGGTGTTGTACCCTTACGGGCACAGTGCCATGACTAACCCGGGCAACGTGGCCCAACTTCGAAACCTTGCCAACGACGTGGCCCGTACGCTGATGAACCAGAACGGGAAAATCTTCACGGCCGGTGGTGCTGGGCTACTGCAGCCACCTGCCTCCGGGAGCAGCATCGACTACGTGGCCGGAACCAGCCACACGGACCTGGTGTTTACGATCAGGACCCGCAGCGGTGGTAACCACGGTTACGATATACCGGAAGCGGAACTGGCCGAAGTGCTCAGCGAGACAACCCACGGATTCTTGACACTGGCAGAGTACGTGGCAGGTCAGAGACGCCTGAATGCGGTATAAGTGTTGGCCGGAATGTTTTTTCCAATTTGTGTTTATCTTTTATTTGTCTCACTTTTTTGACACCGACTGAAGGCACCATTTTCGCCATCGGAGTGGCAAAGAAACGCGTGTGTGTGTGTGTGTGTGTGTGTGCAAGAAAAAGGACCATTCGATCGGCCATCCTTCTCGGGTGGAAATTTCCCACGAGCATAATAAAAATAAATTATCAATACATATCCTCGATGCTGTCCATCGGTGGGAGGCGCTCCAAGGCACGAGCACCAGAGCACCACACATACTTCAAAGGTTGAAGTCCCGGGCAAGGGAATCCGATAACAAGGGCATGACCCTTTCGGTGCCGATTTTTTTTTGTTATGTTCCCATACTTCCACCCTAGATCCGGCCACTTCCTTTCGAACTTGGAACTTTAAAGTGCTTTCTAGTGATGTTTGGTGGTAGTTTCTTCCGCCCAAGATTGAAGTTTTATTTGCCACGTTTCGGGCTTTCTCCCTTTGAATGTTTCCTATTATTGGGCCACTCTGGGCTCGTTGTGGTCGGTCGCCCTTTTCTTTCACCATCGGAAGATACGCCATCTTACGACAATATACTGTAAACAAGATGAGGGCCGGTTCCGCGGTCGAGGGTCCGCAATGTGAAAACATCATAAAACATCACACCATCGTGGCCACGCTATCCGATCCGTGCCGGGCGGTTACAGGGTCTTTTATGTTTTCTTTCTGCGCAGCAACATACGTAGACTGTCTGGGCTTTTTTTCGTCACACCGTGCGGCTTCCATCGAAGCTGTAGACGAGAGTTTTTCCTGTTCCGCTGTCGAATGTGTTTTTTCCCTTAAAACGTAGCCAACGAAAGGGGATCAAAGATGAATACGACCCGATTCCTTGCCCCGGACGGCAGTGTTGCCAAACTTCAGCTTTCGTCAGTCGCTACCTCCTTAACGTGACGTTGCTGCGCTTTGGAGAATTCAGATAGATCCCAGTCGATGGCTGATTATGCAAAGTCCAATTATTTTTACAACTGTTTGTAAGTCTTGTAAAATTCTAAAGTCCCACTGTGCAACTGGCAGCACTGGCCGAGTGATCCCCATTCGGCATCGTTTTCCCCGAGGGTCGCCAGTGGCTTTCATCGTTTCGTCCGCCCGGGCGCAAAGGATAGAAACACCACACAGGCCGAATTTATCTCTTTATAAGCCAAGTAGGGTTTTATGATATGTGAGGTGGTTACAACCAGCCCAAGCGGCGAAGGCGGACACATATTAGCAACGTGGCACCAACTGACGTGGGACGGCCGAAGGCTCAATGTATGGGAACTCGGGAACTTATACAACTTCCATCCTACCGGCCAACTCACTCGGGACGCGGAGGGTTACGTTTATGCTAATCCTCGAAGAAGGGTGACCCGGGGCGGAAAAACGGTGCTTGGGGAATATGCTTTCAGTCGGTTGAATTGATGCAAATTGAATGGTTTCAAGTGGGCGGCAGTTCGACTGTCCCAGGTTGCTGTCCCAGGTTTGCAGCCGCGATTTTAGACGAATTAAAAATGTTTTTTTGGTGTGATCTACTTATGGCCTTTAATCTACTTATGTTACGAAATTTTAAAACACTTTCATCGCCTTGAAACTAACTCACTTCAGAGGCAAATAAGTCGAGGATTTCGTACAATTGTCCATTTTTTCGTCGCAAAATAAGTCAGTAGTTTTATAGTATACTTCTAATCGATTCGACAAGTTTTCCGCGGCTACCTATAAAAACTATAGTAAATGACGCTTTGTTTCAATACATCTTAAAGGGTTACCAACAAATTGGTACAAATAATGGTGGTAATAAAGTAACCATAAAATTCGTAATAAAAATGTAATAAATAAAATAATGTTGATGAGCTTGCCATTAAACTAAATTCTTTAATGAATGTGTTTCCGTAAAATTACAGCAAATAAAACTACGTTACAAGCCAATGTTGATAACAACAAACAAAACCCGTTAGCCACTGAATCCGAAATATTAGCACCACTAAAATCAGAGAAATGCTGTTGAGGGCTACAAATATCCGACGGTAAGCCGGAAACCCGCAAAAAGGCCCACAAAACCTGCCCGATGCCTAACTTTCGATTGTCTCATAAATATTAATGGAAGCGTCAGAGGTGCAAACGTCCTGCCGGAGGCGTTCGTAAGAACTTTTCACTTACCATCCCCTCCTAGACCGGAAAGAGGCCCCGCTTGACGGTGCGGTTGAATAATTGATTAAAATTTATCGTGAAATTCAATATCGAACATTATCGAGTCTATTACTTTGTGCACTTCCGGTGAACAGATTGCTTGATTTACTCGCTCTCACCTCACTGCGGTGGCAGCACCGAGTTGCTCCCCGAATCCGAGAAGGAGCAACTTTTTAAGCCTACAACGGCTGGTGGCCCCCGGGCCGCCATCGCCACGTTGGTAGCAGACTTTTCCAACTATTCTGCCATCGTGGTTTTTTTCACCGAGATCTCCGACTCTCGTTGCTTTCGAAATGACAACAGTCCAATGCCAGCCGGCCCATAAACACAAAAGACCATCGGGCTGCACAATACGACAACGACGACCGGCCCGGAACGGTACCGCCCTTTTTTCGCGCCACCACCGTTCGCGGGCGGCACATTTTTCGCAACAAGGCGTGCGAAATGAAAAGTTTTCCAACCTTGTCGCCACAGGCCGCCGGAGGAAACTTAGAATCCGGCCGCGGCCATTCGCACGATGGTCGGCGATGGAAATATGGCAGCGCGCCAAGAAACGCACCGGGATAGAAAACAATTACGTGATAATAAAAATTTATACCTCGCAGCATTGTCCAGAGCCGTCCCGTGCAGAGCGAACAAACAACGGAATGGAGTGAAAAAGGCCGCAACACAAAAACGAGCAAAATCACGGTTTTATGCTGCGTGCCAAAGTTTGGGCCGAGCGGCAGAGCGAAAAATACGATCATCTCCAGACGAGGGCCCCAGTTTTCGTGAGCCATTTTGTAGACGGGCATTGTGTATTGTGGTGTGGTTCGCTTAACTAACGACCGATATTGTTTATGAGCCACAACTGGCTCACCAAACCGCACGTTCGCTTTGTGCCACAAGTTAACGCCTAAATGTATGCAATTAGTTAATTTCCCCGTTTGAATGCATAAACGTATTGGGGCTCTCCATCTTATCACCTTGTTTTAACGGTTCGTCGTTTGGTACGAAGCCGGCGATAAATCTGCGCACGTACGGACGTACGTTATCGCTACAATCTCCTAGCAGTACTTTACGTTTGTGTACCACGATTCTCAGTGTCCGTCCGCGAGAAAATGAATTGTGTCTCCACAGGTTCACATTTTACAACGACAGCCTATTAAAAAAGCGTTAAGGACGCGTGCTTAGCGCCTATACTACCGGCCACTAGAGTCTTTCGTGCGGTCTTCCGTCCCCTTACCGATCGGACAACACGAAGCGAAACCGATCAGCAGATAAGGCAGCGCCTGTGGGCCGAGGATGTTTCAACTGGCCAAGAAGCTAGGAGGAGGTATAAACATGCATAAAATAATAATGAACTGCTTGGTCCATAAATTGTAAAATTGGTCAAAGCCATAACTACTTTGAACGGCGCTAAAATATTCGTTGGCGTTTGAACGAACCAGCACCAGGTGGTCTGATTGACTGTGTTTACCGCTACTATTGTTGACACACAAGCGCTCGCGACGAGAAGGTACAGGATCAGCGTGATAACGATTTATGCTGATAACGATTGCACCTTTTTTATTGCATTACTCAATGAAATTGCTTGTACAGTTTATAACCGATTCACCGTAAGAAGCGCATCACGCACTGATAAGCGATCGAAGGTTCTTCTGAGATATTAAGATACCGTCAGAGTGCCGGCGTACTGACCAAAAACTTTAAACAGCACGAACGTATCGGAGGCCACCTTCGACAGCTCCGAGGCCGGCAGATCGAACCCTTCCAAACCACCGCCGGTCAGCTCGACGGTATACGCATACGGGACGCCCTCGCTGTACACGTAGTCATCCGAGGCACCGGAGGCTGTGTACAGCACGTCGGCCGAATTGCCCACTTCGTACTCTGGTCCACCGGCTGCGACGAGAGCATCGCGTGCCTGTTC
>NC_069144.1:55612544-55728149 GCF_943734635.1 Anopheles cruzii | reverse complement strand
AGAGCCAAACTCACTCGCGATAGGACACCTGCTCGGCCGAGCCACCGGGGCTCAGCACGGCCAGGACCAGGACGGCCAGAAACACAGCACAGAACTTCATCGTTTGCCCGTTAGGAAACCAACAGTAAAGCCAAATGGAAGCAAATCGGGCGAATTTATACCTTACGCGCTATCGCGGCACGTTCGTTTGTGGCATGATGAGAAAATCTGCTAATCTCTGACGTTCGACAAACCGTCGAAAATCCCACCAATTTCCTAGCGCGAAATTGGAAAAGATTGATAGAAAAGATTGCTTGTGATCGTTCGTGTCATTGCGGTAGTAAAGTAAAAAAAACCCTTATCAAAAGATAATGGCTGCGACTGTGGTGATGGATGTGGAAATCCAAACTTACAACTGTCGAACATCGTTTAATTGTTCACTGTATGGATCCAATCCAAGTGTTCGTTTTAACGTATACGAGAGCTTCCTAGGTAGCAGACAGAATAGGAGTTATCTTGATAAGGTAAGGATAAGGATAAGGTCAGTAGTAATTGTCTGCATTGCACTGCTGCGTCTGGTAAACACACAGACTACCATCTTTAATATTGAGTATAAGGCGCATCAGTCGCTAGAACAATTGTCCTTCCAGCAATACGTACTCTTTAGAAGCGGTTCGGACATCGGACGAATCGGACATCGAGTTTTCCAGTGCACAACGTACTTAGAATATAAATATATTACACGCATGGCTAGACACTTGATAGCTTGAGGGGAAAACGTGATAAACCCCACACTGCACTTATTGAGCGAATCGTAAACACCCCTTTAAATCGACCTGATGACGCTGTGAGGAAAGTAGCGCTCTAATTGGCACACAAAGCCATAAACCGAAAGGTTTATCAACCCACTTAACAGTGCACTTGAAACAGTGGTGATCGACGGCGAACTCCCGGCGATTTGAAATCACAACCACATGCCACTGGCCACTCTCGAGACGGTTTCCCGCCTCCGTTAATCGCACTGCCTCGTGCCGGTGTGGCCACTCAGCAGGTTTGTTCGATTCCACAACAATCACGAGGTGCAGCATCGAAAAGGGACGGCACATTGCATATGGCTTATCGCAAAAAAATCATCGGAAAATCGGCCCGACGGCCTAATCAAATCCACATAAACAGCGCTTGAACCTCTCTCTAAAGATGACCATCCTTTTCTGAAGTGGCAACAAATTCCTGCTTGAACATAAAATACGCTCGCCATCGGGGCAATGAGTCCAGTAGCGGCACAGCAGTCATTCAAACGAGTTGCAATTCAACATGGCTTCGCTTGGCCAGATTAGTACTCTGCTCGTCGTTTTTGTCCTAATTGGTTGCACCGTGGCCGCCGAATCGAACCATAACCAACTCTACCGTGGGTAAGTTGTCGATTGTGTGGAAGAATAACGAATGGTGCAGTAGAGCAGTTTGTTTTGCTGAACACGTTTGCCGAAGGACGACCGTTTCTTGCATATTGTATGTCACTTTACTGTCCTTGTCATCGATTGATTGGCCCTGCGAATGCGCTTCATCGATCCGCACGCCCAGCACCATTGCCAAGTCGTTCAACTCACTCGGACCCGGAGATTGTTTTCTGATAAGCCGCCCAGTGCCGTACAAAACTAGAATCCGGTTGGCGCCAAATTGAGTAACGATCGTTAGTGAATCCATTCGGCGATAAGCATGGGCTGGGCATGTGAAAGTGAACTTGTTTATTGATTACGTTTTTGTTGATTGGTTGTTACTTGGTGTCGTTGCAGTTACAAGCTCTTCTCCGTTCGCCAGGCGAACCAGTGGTCGGTGGATCACCTCCGACAGCTGCAGCGCACGAATGCCGAACTAGACTTCTGGAAGCTCGATCGGCTTGCCGGCTCCGAGGCGCACGTTCTCGTGCCGCCGTCTCAGCAGAAGGCCTTCATCGCAGATCTGCTAGTGAACCGTATTCAGTTCCGCGAAATCATTCCCGACTATGGAAGGTTCGAAAGCTCGCCACAGCAGCGTCTCAGCAGTGCCTACTTTCAACAACCATTTGTTTTGTCCGCTTCCGCAGGATCCAGAACAATTTTAGCTTCGGTTCGTCGCGATCATCGTCAGGCAAGAGCCCGATCCTTACAAAGTACTTGCGCCATGAGGAAATGAATGAATACCTGGTTTCCTTCGCGAAGCAGCATCCCGGACGTGTAACCGTGTCCGAGATTGGGAAAACGTTCGAGGGTCGATCGATAAAGGCCATCACTATTCGCTCGCCATCCGATAAATCCAGACATCGTAACGCTTCGCAACCGGTCGTCTTCCTTGATGCGGGCATACACGCACGGGAATGGGTAGCACCGGCAACGGCCATGTACGTCGTTCACGAGCTGGTTGAGAATGCCGCCCAGCACAAGGATCTACTCGAGGGACTCACGTGGACCATCGTTCCACTAGTGAATCCGGACGGCTACGAGTACAGTCACGAGCAGGAACGGCTTTGGCGCAAGACCCGACGCCCGTCCGGTGCGCGTTGCTTCGGCATCGATGGTAACCGAAACTTTGATTTCCACTGGTCCGAGGTTGGCTCCTCCGATAGTCCGTGCTCGGACACGTTCCACGGTGAACACTCGTTCTCGGAGCCGGAGACGCAAGCCATCCGCGACGAGCTGCTGAAGCTCAAGGGCAGCTGCAAGTTCTACCTGTCGTTGCACTCGTACGGCGAGTACCTGCTGTATCCGTGGGGGTGGACATCGGATCTACCACAGGGCTGGGAAGCCATCGAAGAAGTGGCCCAAGTGGGAGCTAAAGCCATCCAAGACGCCACCGGAACGCACTACCGCGTCGGCAGCTCGACCAACGTGCTGTACGCCGCGGCCGGAGGTAGCGACGACTATGCATTCGCTGTGGCCGATGTTCCTATCTCGATCACGATGGAACTGCCCGGTGGAGGACCCGCCGGATTTAACCCACCACCGAGCCGAATCGAAGAAATCGTAAAGGAATCGTTCGTCGGTATACGAGCGATGGCGCTGGAAGTTTCGAAAAATTACTCGTAAAGTCCCTGTAATCGGGTCGAGGATGTTAGTAAGGAAGAGCTAGTAAAAGTAGTTAATAAACACCAAAGCAAAAACATTACAATAAATACAAAAAGTGTTTCTATAGACATATCTTAATAGTATATTTAAAACATTTCGACTGGAAGCGACAAATTTAAAGCTACTCATCATTTTAAATTGCCTTTTTATGTGAACATATTTCCTGTATAGTTAACCTAGTTTCAAGAAACGTACTGTTGCTTCACTTGAGGGCGCGTTTTGCTGTGCCCGGCCAGCGGTATTCATTATTCAGCAACGGAACGGATTTTGTTAAATCAATGTCAACCATTTAATGGCCCAGTAGAAGGTTGACCTTAATGTCCGGTTCTGGTTTGAAACTTTCTTGAAATGCAATTTTATGGCAAAAGTTTTGTGGGGTTCCAAAGCTTCGGTGCGACGGCAAATGCGGATCGGCGGATGTGATTAATCGATGAAATCGATTGAAGCTCGTTCGCGCAGCGGAAGGAACACGTGCACCCCGTCAATCGTAGCTAGTAGCGTCAATGGGCCATCACCACTTTTCCTTTCGTTACCTGGCGTACCCGCGGCGGTTCCGACTTGCGTTACACCACCACCGGTTCCAGTGATGGAATGGTGCATGAGTGGTTCCTAATTCGCTGGAGGTAACCCGCTCCATTCGTTCCGGTTAGGAGTGGTTGAACGGGCCCGTTACATCGATTGGGTGTCGTGTTTCGGGTTGCTTTTTGTAGGTTGTTTTTCGCTTTCATTGATAAGTAAAGCCCGTAACCCACAAATAGGCGCGACCGTTCGTCTGCAGTCTGCGGCAGGCCGAGGAAACGGTTACACCTTCCTCCGCCGCGTATTTGCCTGCCATATCTGTTTGACAATCCTAACGGCCGTGGCCGTTCGTGCGTTCTATTTTTTCGCGGACTGGGACCTTCTGTGTCGTTTGTAACCCTTCTGGCGTGGCCCCGTGCGTGTGACTCGTGCACAAATGCGGACTGTCGGATTGTCGTCGTCCCCGTTACAGACCAATTTAGGCACCGAATATTTGTAGGTCCCGAAAAGGACACGATTTGCGAGGGCACTGCCTTCTTTAGTGCTTGTTTACTTTCCGATGAAGAAGGACGCAGGATGGCCAGGAGTTTCTTGGGAATCAGGGAAAACCACAGGAACGCAGGATGTACTGTAGCGCTAGTCAAGTGAACCCTGTTAAACGGAACTGTTATTCCGTATGACTGAGGATAAATTGGAGTCAACCGGAATAGCTACTGAGAGTGCACTCGGTGTTCAACTAACCACTATTCAAGTGTGTTTAGCTCGAAAAAGTTTACCAATACGTAAATCATAGCAAACAGTGATTTTCAATCTCGAAGTAGTTTACCAGAGTCCATGGCAAAATTGGGATGAAAGTTAGATTGAAACAATGGAACAATAGATGCACAATACAATGTTCTATTCGCAGTAATATTTCGAGTTCACAAATTCAACATGTCGTCACAACCTTCAGTATGTGCCTCACAAGTCCTCGTTGAGATGAAAACAGTGAAGGAACGCGAAACAATACCGTTCGATTCGACGAAGCTCTTTCAATGCTACCAAAGTCACGAAGCCATCAAGCAATATCTGGACGACCTGCTGCAGCGGTACTCGAGCAAAATTGAAATCTTCTCGTGTGCCGAATCGTACGAGGGACGTGAGATCCGCACGGTTCGTATCTGCACTGACGTTAAGCAACAAACTCGATCGCCGGCCAACCGGTGGTGCATCCTAATCGACGCCGGAATCCATGCCCGCGAGTGGATAACGGTTTCGGTGGCACTCTTCATCGTCAAGCAGCTGCTCGAAGAGGATGCGATCAGCACGAAAAACTTTCGTCGCTTCGAGTGGATCATACTGCCCCTGCTCAATCCGGACGGTTACGAGTACAGCCGCGAGCATGTAAGGCGTGAAACCGGAGGAGGATCTTCAAAGTGGCTTAACAATTTCCAATCCTAGAACAAAATGTGGCGCAAGACGCGACGACCGTTGGGAATGAAGAACCATCGCACCTGCGTCGGCGTCGACTGCAATCGAAATTTTAACGTCGCCTGGACGATTGGAACCACCCGCTTCTGCTCGCTGCTGTACCGCGGTGAGCGGCCGTTTTCGGAACGGGAAACCAAAAACGTCCGCGATCTGTTCCGGAAGCTGCGACCTGCGTGCAAGTTTTATCTTTCGCTCCATTCGTACGCCAAAGCGATCCTTTATCCGAGGGCCTACACAAGGTACGTCGCAGGTCGTTGGGGTGATTCCAACCAACGATCGCAATCGCAAACTAAGCGAATCTCTTCGCAGGACACTGCCGCGCAACTGGCAGATGCAGCAAACGGTGGCCGAAGCCGGTGCGACTGCAATGCTGAAAGCGACCGGCGTTCGGTATCGCTGCGGAAGTGCTTCGGCTGTGCTGCACCATCCGGTCGGTGGATCGAGCATCGATTACGCACACGACATCGAGAAGGTCCCGGTGGCGCTGGTGATGGAGGTTGCCTCCAAGGGTTTCCATCCGCCCGAAACCCACATACAGCGCATCTGCGAGGAAAGCTGGATCGGCATCGGGGCGATGGTGAACTGTTTGGCCGGCAATTTTCGCACCGTGCTGAAGGGAAGCGGCACGCTACACCTGCGCTGATGCGCCAAAGACTCTTCTTTTGTACGAGAATATGTTACAATTTATTTGTTTGATGTTAGCTTTCGGGTCAGTACAATCAGTTTAGGATAATTAAACTCAACCTACCGCGGGAACTGACAAGACACTTTGATGCTTATCCTCACTTAATTTTAAAGTGTGTATTATCTTTTTGAGTTATAAACAACTAAAAAGAATCCTTCTTATGTGTTCCTTCAAAAATACAAGAAAGAAAACATGGCGTCAGGCATAATGGGGGGCGATAATGAAACTACAAACGGGCAAAGAAAATGCTTCGAGTTTCGTTTGATTGTTGCCCAAACTCGCTTCTCTTTCCTACAGTAGAGCGGCAAACACCCTGCTCAATTCTATTCCTTTCCATCGGTGAAAAGTTTTCTTTTTATCTAGTAGAATGCTCAGAGACGTATTGGCACTAACTTAAAATTTTACACACCAGTTGATGCGCTGCCCGGGTTCGGACTAATGCCTTTCGCATTGGAACCGATAAATCGGTCGGTACCGGTCGGCTCGTCTACGGACGAGAGCCACGTCGGTGAACAGTTGAACGACGGACAATTGAGTGTCCAAAGCCCACATCCTCTAACACAGAGCGTTGGGGGCACCGTACTTGAGGCGTAGTTTTTCGTAATGCTTTTTGTCCTGCAAGGAACCAAGGTAAAACGAATTAATTACCGACTCACACTAAACGGTGTTCCGTTGCAACGTACCTCTGGGTTTACGGATGGTTTCATGGTTCGTATCGCCTCCAGAAAGTGTGCCATATGTACCTGTAGCATCGCCTCGGTTGCATCCTTCTCTCCGGCGCCGCCGTCTCTGTCCTCCTGCTCGCCCGCACCGACAATGGAATCTTTTAGTGTTTGCAGCGAAGCTTGACGTACGAGCCCAGCCAAATCGGCTCCCGTGTAACCCTCGGTTAGTGTGGCCACCCTTTCAAACTCCACATCTTCGGCCAGCGGAGGTTGGGTTCGATTTTTGGTCAACGCTCGCAGGATATCAACCCGATCGGTCGTTCCCGGTAATCCGACGTACAAAATCTTATCCAAACGCCCGGGGCGCAGTATGGCCGGGTCGACGATGTCGGGCCGATTGGTGGCCGCCATCAGGAACACGCCCTTGCGCTCCTCGATACCGTCCATCTCCGTGAGCAGCTGGTTGACGACACGCGTCCCCGCGCTGCCCTCTTTCGTGTCGGACCGCTTCGGGCACAGGGAATCGAACTCATCGAAAAAGATCACGCACGGAGCCGAGTTGCGTGCCCGCTGAAAGCACTGCCGGACAGCGCGTTCCGATTCACCGACGTACTGGGAAGAAGAAACACAAAATGGCAAACCCTGCTCGAAAGTATCAAAAACAAAGACCGAAACCTTACCATGTTCAGCAGCTCGGGCCCTTTGACGGATATGAAATTGATGCCCGCCTCGTTGGCGACCGCTTTGGCAAGCAGTGTCTTACCGCAGCCGGGTGGACCGCAAAGCAGCACACCGGAGGGTGCATTCAAACCGAGTAGCTTCAAGCGCCGCGGGTACTTTACTGGTGCCAGAATGGCCAGCTTCAACTCCTCACGTATATCGCCCAGCGAGCCAATGTCGTTCCACGTCACGTCCGGTACGGTGATGAATCCTTCGCGCTTCGCCGACGGTTGCAAGGTTTTGAGTGATTCCATAAAATCGTCCCGTTGAATGCACAATCCGTCGAGTTCTTCTTTCGACAGCTCATTCTGCTGGTTCAGCAAGAGATCCAACATTTTCTCCAACGTCATCTCCCCGGTGGTTTGCAGAAGCGGTACCGAAGGTGTCACGTTGGCCGCTTCTTCCTCCGGCGACACCGACGAAACGACTACGTCCGGCGCTTCACCATTCACACGGTTCTCGCTGGCCTCGGGTTGCGTTTGCTCGGGCACGTTGAGTGGTTCGATCTTTCCTCCTGCTTCGTCCACCTCCATGGAGGGAGGCTTTTCGACCTCCACCACAGGTTCACCGGTTCCGGAGCACGGTGTGGATGGCTCGGGCACTGCCGCTTCTACATCCAACTCCATCTGACCGGTCTGTTCGGTGGCAGCCGTTTCGCGCTCCTTTGCGACCGGCTCCGACGCAACGGCGGGTGTTTCTGTTTCCGACGAAGTAGTAACCGCTGGTTCGGCCTCATCTTTCTTATCTTCATCCGCCTTTGGCTTTTGTCCGGTCGACAAAACGCCGGCCTCATTGCCGGCGCTTTCGTCCGCATCGTTGGCCACATCGTCCTTCTCATCGTCCAGGTTAACCACCTCGTCAGGCTCGTCCTCGATGGCAACCACGTCGTCCGTATCGTTGCTCACCGGCTTTGATGGGTTCGATAGAATCCTACTTTCCTGTTCGGTGAACAGACTACGAAAAAGAACAACGGGACACCATTTTCGGGAGCAATTCTACTAAAACCGCCCCACCGTACCGCGCTACCTACCGCTTGATGGCCGTGTTAGCTGCTCTCGTGGCCAGTGCCAGCAAATCGGCCCCCACATACCCGGGGGTCAGTTTGGCCAGCTCACCGTAGTCGAGATCGTTCGCCATCTTCAATTTGCGGCAAATAATTTTCAGTATCTGCTGCCGAGCTTCACGGTCCGGAATGCCGAGCGATATCTCCTGGTCGAAACGGCCCACGCGACGCAGTGCCGGATCGAGGGCATCGGCCCGGTTGGTGGCCCCAATAACGATCACCCCTTCACCTCCCTCGAGCGTTCCGAGCGTATCGAGACTGCTGAGCAGCTGCGCGACGATGCGCCGTTCCATGTCTTTCTGTGCGTTGATACGATTCGATGAAATGGCATCGATTTCATCGATAAACAGCACACAGGGAGACAGGGCGGCCGCCTGCTCGAACACGTCCCGTATTCTCTCCTCAGATTCCCCGGAAACGCCCGCAATCAGCTCCGTGGCAGGAATCTCGATCAGATCGACGTTCAGTTGCTGCCGGAAAGAGGCTAAGGTTAAGAGCTATCCAAAAGCGACCCCCATCCCCTGACGGAAGACGGAAGTTCTTACCCCAGCGATGGCTTGCGCAAGCAACGTTTTACCGGAACCGGGTGGACCGTGGAGCAGAAAGCCCCTTGGCGGTGGTAGCCCAATCTGCCGGTAGATTTCCGGATGTTTCACGTGCAGCAGCAGTTCGCACAGCTCCTTTAGCAATCGATCCATGCCACCGACGTCCGCGAACGTGGTGCTGACCGTACGGGCCACCACCTCCTTGCGATACCGTTTCGCTTTCGCTCCGGTCGACGGTTGATAGTTTGCTGTGTTTGGCTTCTTGTTGGCAGGAGCAGCCGCAACGGAACTCGGATTAATGTTGGCATGCGACTCGTTGCGCATGCTCGATAACAGCTGCATCGTGATCGGGGCTCCGTTGTCCATTCGCCGGCGCTTCGATTCCGGTGCGATATTCTTACCGTTACTGCTCTCGATGCTCTCGTTGCTCGTTTCATCTTCGCGCACCTTGTTGGCCCGTGTCACCTTCGTGACCGTTACGTGTTTGTTTGAAGCCACGTGAGCTAGTAAGGGAAGCGTCGTAAAAGAAAAGGGTATCATTCAGACCGGAAGGAAGATGTGCTTCACTCCGCCGGACACGCCGGATATTGTTTGCTTACTTGAGATAAAGTTGCTCTGCTCATCGCCGGAGCGGCCCTCGGCCGCCGCTTGCTGGTCCTCATCGTCGCTGCTAATATCTATGGCTTCACCGACGGCGGCACCCGACTGGCTCACGGGTCCACCTCCGGCGACCGTCGATGTGGCCGGCGATCGATTACCCCTGCCCATATACATGTTTGTAAGCGTGCTGCTCATCTGATTGCGGCCCGCACCGGTCTCGTCCATCACCTCCACGTCCGAGAGGGCTTCCTCGTCGTTTTCACTCGACGGATTGCTGTCGAGCCCGTAGCTATGCAGCACCGTACGGTACGCATGTTCCACCAGCAAACGGAACGGCACCGCTTTGCGCCGGTTGTACTCACGGTAGCGCTGCTGTAGTTCCCGCGCCATCACGCCTACGTCCACGTACGTCTGATGGACATTCTCTTCCAAGTACTGTGGTGCGCCAAAACAGGGAAAAACAAATCGATTTAGCCACTTGTTACCACCACCACCAACCACCAGCCGCCAGCAAGGACAAGCGGCCCCTCGTGTGGCGATGGACGAAAACACATACCTGCTTCACACGCGGTATAATCATGGGATCGAAGGAAACTGACTGCGCCTTTCGTTGCAACATATTTTACGCGCACTCGAAGATCGAAGCCACTGGAAACGTCTTAATGGCCCTTTTTAATGCCCTTTTTTCTCCACAATTCACGATTCTATTTGTACAACGCGCTTTACTTTATGCTTTTCACTTCGCACTCTGTCAGCAGATGAAGCCGCTTCCTCGCTCCCGCGCATCTTGGTGCCTCTCTTTCGCACTCGGCGTGTCTTTCTCCCGCGCACGCCGGCTTCCCAACATATGCCGTTGCTGTCAGGAACGCTGCCACTGATGGTAGGATCATTTTCACCGGACATTGTTTACACGGATAAATACGGGAAAATCAAACACTTGCCGCATGAATCGGCCGTTGTTTCTACTTTAATCCATTTCCTGCTATTTATTCAGTGGTTTGTTTAAGCATTTTCCAAACAAATACGCGTTCTACTGCCGTAATTGTCGCCATGTTTGCACTGCTATATGGCATGTAGCTAGCTGATGGGCACTTGGCGTTTGACAGCACCGTTTCGAAATGATTCCAATCTGCAAGCTCAACGGTATTCGCTGCTCACAATTTTAATCTCGTGAAATCCGAAGACCAAGCTAAAAATGTCTTCCAACAAGCTTCCGCGCCGTACGCAGGAGCTGGATCTACCCATGCCGCACTCGTCGGTCAAAAAGCCGCAAAAGTAAGTAGACAATAAATGCTTGCACAAGAAAGCCATCACCCAAATGCGCGCGTCCCATCGTTTTTTCTAGCCGCGTCAGTCGGATAGCTCAACCGGCACGAAAATCCTTCAAGCCGACGGGCCATGCACAGCATAGTGAAATAAGACGCTCCAGGTCGATGGAGCGTGGCTTGAACGTGCTGCCTCTGCCGACAACCGCATCCAAAAAGTCGCTGAACCCTCGCAGTAGCAGCGCCACACCGCAAATAAGAACTCCCATGCGCACCGTTGGCCTGCACCCCGCAGACGCCGCTGTGCCGCCATCTACACTGGAACGGGAAAAGTGCGCTTTCGACGCAACGCCCGTATTTGATTATCTTGACGGGGCCAACATTGCCGATCTGCCCAGGGAGTTTGTGGAACGGCGCAACATGAAGGCCATGTCGATGAAACAGTTTCTTATCATCGTGACGCACTTGCTGCGTCAGATTGGCGGCAGTCGGTACAAGATCGGTGCCAACTTTGTCGAGGATATCATGAGGGCCGTTACGGAACTTCAGTGTCCGTTTACCATCAACAAGTCGATGCTGAAAACACCGACCGCACCGTACTCGATGAACCCGATCGTAAGCCTGCTAACGTGGCTCATTCAGCTGGCACCGCAACCCCGTACCGAAGCGGAGTGGGCCCCGACCTTGGTGAAGGCTGAAGAATTTCCATCCACGGACTTTACGCACTTTTTCTACCAATCGTCCATCGAATCCTTTCACCTGTGGAACATGAAAAGGGAGGAAGAATTCGAGGCGAAAATGGAAACCATGGTCGATCGTTTGGTGGCGTGCAAAACGGGTGGTCTCACGCAGGCAGAAGTGCAGCAGCGTACCGAGCAGATAGTGCGCCAGCTGGAAGCCATCGGTAAAGAGTCCGACGTGGGGCCAACCCGTGAACAAAGCTTAGGTGGTGTGCAGCGCGACATTGCCGAACGAATGCGCGAAGAGAGCCGCTTGGCGGAGGAAGTGAAACGGCTGTCGAAGCAGGTTAGCAAACAAGAGCAACAACAGTACCGGCGACAGGACGAGTATTACGATTGTGAAAACGCCATTCACAAACTGAAGGAAGAGCTTGCCCGGCAACAGATGACGATCCGGCAGCGCGACGAGATGTGCTGCACGATCGCACTCAAAGAACGGTTGATCGCTGCCAAGCACAGCGCGTTGCACCACCTAGAGGAAGCATCGTCCGACCATCAGATCAAACTGTCGCACATGATCAAGCAAAAGATCGACGGGCTGACAATGCTAAACACTCAGCTGCACAATTTTGTCAACACTCTGGAGCCGGACATTACCTTCACGCCAGTAGAACTGAGCCGGCTGATGGAAAGCCAGCCGGAGGAACTGGCAGCAGCACTATCGGAACTTGACCAGCAGCTGAACGATGTGTTCGATCAGCAGCGTCAGTTGTTCCTTAAGTTGAGCGCCGAGAAATGTCTCTACGAGCGTCAGGCGAACGATGCACAACTGAGGCTGCCACCAATGGAGATGGCGGTCGCCGAACAGAGCGAGCGTTTGGCGCAGCTGCACAAGCAACGAGATGCGATCATGGGCGAATTCGGTTCACTCGCAACCAGACTGGCTGAAACGAAAGTAAGCACTAAGAAGGAAGAGGATTTGACTCTCCACATCGAACAAATTAAGGCCAATCTGGCGCGCAACGAGAAGGCGATCGAAAAGCTGGGCCACCTCAAACAGGAGCTAACGCAGAACGCGCTGATGTCTTGCGAGAGGGCAGTATCGGAAAAGGATCAGAAAAGAGCTGCTTTAGTGGCGCAGCTGGATAACTGTGAAGCTATTATGAAAAAGATTGTCGACGTGCTTCAAATAAGTACCGAGGAACCCGAGGACAGTACTTGAGGAAGAATCTTCTACATTTTTGTTCCATCCAATTGTTGCTTGAGTGAAAAATAAATATTATTAATGTTCCTTTACGCGTGCACATCTGTGAACCGTTGTAATCGCTCACACTCTGAAACGAGTGGCGGAAGGCGTTTGAAGGTTCTCCATTTGCCGGACTTTGCTGGATTTTCTAGGCATTCCAGATCACTCAAAGGATCATCCTCTTCTTTGAAGGCTCGTGAGCATTGAAAAAGGATGCCAGTCCGTTGCCATTTGATGGCATTCTGAATTCCAAAGGGTCACCTTACTCTTCTCACCTTGTTTGAGTATTTAATAAGGACATTCAGTTTCATCCAAAATGGTTTTAGATCCACTGTCCGCACCTTCGTCAGCTGTTTCTTGAGAGGAATAAAGTTGACTTCATGTGGTCCATAAAAACAAGTTAATTTTTTATTTCGTCAGAAAATGACATATTTTTTGTTACTAATTACACATTCGTGTAATTCGGATACTTTACACAATTAAAATTGTCCCCTAATGTAGTCGCTTTCAATCAGAAATTTTCCTTGATGTCCTCGTACGGAACGCAGTTCGCTTCCGCGTACCGCACGAATCGATCAGCGTGAACGATCACACACTCGATCAGGGCTACAACATCACCTTCCGCTTGATGTGCCGATACTAGCTCCTTGCCCATGGTGCGCTTGTATATTTCCGATAAAGAGTACCCCCTTCGAGTCGGTTTGCCACTGTTCAGCTGTGTGCCGCACTTTATCGATCCGTTTTGTGCATTTTGATCCGGTTCATTGAAGAGCCGCTTACGTGCAGCCGATACTTTTGTAGCCGACAGCGAAGATTGCGTTTGCGATTCAGTAAAAGATGTTTCTTTCGCAGCAGCGTTTCTTGATTTTGTGTGCCTATTACCAGGAGTAGTTTCATTCCGCTTTTGATGATCATTCACGGAACACTCCGCTCCAACCAGCAAGTACAAAGCACTTAAGGCATCATCTTCCTGTTTGATGGCCGTGCTGCACAGCTGTGGAGCAGGACAGTCGGCTTCAACCAAACTTCTGTTAGGTGACCCTTCGGGAGTCAAATTTAAATACGAATGTAGCGCTTGTTTGTAGTTCCGTTCAACTTGCTCATCTAAAGTCGTCGATCGAGTGGACGAAGAAGACTTCTCGCTTGACTCACGCTCAAGTTTTTCCATAACGCAAATCGCTTCATACTCAAGCTCTACAAGTTCACTGTCCAAACCTTCGTTGTGTTCAAAGAATGACCGTTGCAAGTCCGCCTCTATCGCTCGGAAGGCAGGAAGTGTATCGATGCAAACCAATGGCCCTTCCAACTGCACGTCGAGGCTCGCCAGCTGCTTCTTGAGAAGAATAAAGTCGAACCTGTATCCGTTGTGTGCCACAAAGCAGATCGGTTTTTGCAGGCGTTTCAGGAATATTTTCACCATCTCACCGGCACTCGAATCGAATTTCCCCTCATACTGGAGCAAATCGTTGTACAAACCTGCAGGAAAACCAAAACAATAACTTTCATCAATAAGGAGGAACAGAATTGGCCCTTAGTGGCCATGTCTCTGAAGTTCTTACCCGTTTTAAGCGATGACCCATGTGAGATCATTCGGGATGGATTGAAGCAGAGCGATAGCTTGTGCAGTACCCGGGGAAGGTGGCTGATTGATTCCAGAAGATGCTGTTTGCTGCAAGCCACCATCGACAATTCTGTTATTTTGGTCCTGTTCCATTCATTCCACGGTAGTCCGGTCGTTTCGAGGTCCAGGAAGACAAACGTTCTAACGTTAGTCATCCCTGTTCCGCACAGGTTTGCGACGCCACCATAGTTCTTCGGCCGCTAGCACCAGCAGCGTGTGAGGATTGCGGGGATTTTTTAAATAAACGGTAAAATCCATCCGCTTCAGCTTCTACACGTCCTCACTTTGTTTACCTTTTTTAGGTGACGCTTCATGACGGCTTGTTGATTTACCCAGCAGCTAGCACGGTGCGACTCTTTCGGTATGCTTTGGTATAAAAATATTAATAATCAGACGGCACTTTTGGTTTTGCTCTGAAATCCAATGATCGCCAGACAAATTTATAATTGCAATGTTCATCAGTCTCAATTTGAACTACGTGTGCAAAGCGCCTTTAGAAACACAATCAATGGCACCATCTCAGACTTTCAATGCCGCTTATCTTATCAATAATCGTTAAGAGCGCTTCGTGCAATAATCTAATCCATACCCTCAAGCCAATTTTTCATGTTATACCATGAAAAATTCACAAACTCTTGGTTTAATACTATATTACCCTAAAAGCGCATATTTGTTCCCGTTAGTATAAGGATAAGATTTATTCAAATTATCTCAGCTTGCATGGTTGAATTTACAATCACGTTCATCCAGCGGGCAGCCATTGGGATGGTTCTTGAAAAACCAACACGTTTTCTGTTTCAGATTGATTGGTTGGGCATTTTTCACTCTTTTCGTTCTCCTTGGGATACTTACTCCAGCCATTTCGGATACTTTGCTCGGTATCCGTAACTGGACCGTTCCGTTGTGGACTTGAAAAATTTGATGATTATTTTTCAACAACGTTTGCAACCCACCACATTCGGCCTTTAGCGCGGCCAAATGCTCGGATGGAATCGTTTTCGCTAAATCGCCCACCATAAGTGTACCTCCCGAGTTCCAGTTGTTAAGCTCCGGCACCAAACGGCGCTTGGCGAGCAATGCTTCAAACACGATCGCCACAATCTGGTCGACAATCGAGCGATCGATTTTCGTACAGTTGCGTACTTTTTCGGTGCTGTCACGAGGTTTGAAATTGGACGTCCACTCATCCGTGATCAGGTTCTGCAATGGGACCGCCTGCGTCGTTCGCTCGTTGATAAAAGTTTGAATATTGGCATCGATAGTATCGTATTCCTCAATCGGGTAGTTTCTGGTGCGCCCGACTATGCATGTCCGTTTGGTGCTCGGTATTCGCAAACGGTCAGTGTCTACATTGAATCCACAAACCTGCGCAATTTCATTTGCATACCGAAGGAAGTCTCCGTATTGGCTGAGGTTACTGTTTTGACGCTGATATTTGCTACCATCGAACTCGTATGCACAGCACGGGAGCAGAAAAAAACGACCAGCGTAAGAGCTTCGCGCCGCTATCACCGGTATCCAGGGCGATAGTTCATCCGAGTGATTACCGATGATCCAATCGATATCCGGGAACAGTGACGCACTGGACGGTACAAGTGTTTGAACACGTAAATCCACCGTTCCGGACGGGTAGAGATCCCACAGCTTCCGTTTCCTTAGGTCAATTCCATAACCACGGTGGCCCTCGCAAGAAAGAATATAAACCAGCAATCCATTGCCGCAACCGATGTCCACGAAAGATTGTAGTGAGGGTGATTTTGCGCTCAATTTCATAGACTGACTTTCTTTGCGCCACAGCATTATCAGATAAGCAGCAATGGCGATATCCTCGAAAACAAACTTCTGTGGATCGGTACACTCGGGCCAAATTGCCACCATCGATGAGCCATACTTTTGTTTCAGATCGTGAAAAACACGATTGTATTGCTCCATATCGTCGATCAGTGAAAGCGAGCGGACAGAAGTGTTCGGTGCACTGTCACCATGCCTTGGGGTGCTGGCCATCATCCATTTGAGCAACCGGACCAGTAGAACGTCTCGTAGCCATAGCGTCGATCGCTCATCGGTAATATCACACGATCGGCACCTGATGGAAAGTTTGGCTTCTTTAGCCTGCACAACGAAGGGAAACGTGGGAAATAAAGTGCTCGTGCCATCGTTCTGTTGGCCCTTTAAATACACTGCACGGGATGCGAAATCTGCAACGAGAGATGTTCATATTCAACAGTAGCTCAACCAAACGTTTATCAATCCAACTTACCGATCACACAGACGACGTCTATCGGTTGGAAAACGTGAATGTTCTTTGGCAGCAGGCGATTCACGATTATTAAACCGTCGTTTCCGCTTCGCGATAAGCGGTCCACGGACACGTGTTCCGTTGTTTCTGGGGAGATTTCAAACCCACGTTGGACGAGATTTTCTTCGATCCTGGTTTCGTCACAGAAACACTCGTCAATTGCGCGCGTTTGATTGCGCCGCTTGAAGTACGATACCGATACAACCTTTACACCGAATAGTTTTTTGTTGATAACATGCGCTTTGAACAGGTAAATGTCCACGGCTTGCCAAAAATTGTCGCCATCACTCTTCTGCACATCCGTTTCGCCAATTATTCTCGTGAACATGCTGTGCGTTCGTTCGTGTGTTTCGGACCCGTTTGTAAACAAAGTGGGCATGGCAAAGTGTCAGTGTTTCTGAATAGAACAGGGTATACAACAAAGAAGTGTGGTTGAAATTCACAAATTATCCAACGGAATGCTTTTATTTTTATAAGTCCATTGTTCAAAGCAGCAGTCTGGCAAACTAAAGTCGTTAAGAGCATAAAACCGGGCTGTAGAATTTGTCAACCACGCGACTCTTGCTTGTCTTTCTCCATCACTCACGAGCAACAGAGGTGCGTGAAATAAGCCCACTGGAAAGCACGCGACCGACCGTGTTTGACGCATTGTTTGATTCCTGCAAATGTCGCGACAGGATGGAAAACGCGTTTGGAAATAAGTCCTGAATTACAGTATTGCAAGTGCACGCTCGTGTTGTTTGATAAAAATCTGGCACGCGATACTGTGCGTGAGTGTACCGAAAATGTGAACCAACCGTGACGCGTATCGTGTGTCCCTTTTAAAGCTTTGTTTTGATTTTTACAATGAAAGAAGTGCGGCCGCTCCAACAGCATTAAACACTGCAAACGCAGCAGAGACATTGAAATATAGAGCCTTACGGTTCGCTGTGGCACGCACGAAAACTATTGTGACACGCTACCAAAAGAAGCAAACAGCTTAGGCCAAAAAAGGACATTAACTCCACAACTCGTGCTCTGTGTGAAAATAAAAAGTGAAATTTACGCACGACGCTCAGTGGCGACTGAGTGTGCCTGTGTGTGCGAGCGCGTGTGTGTGTGTGAGCAGGCGCGCGGTTCAAACCTACTGCGATCATCCTTTTGAAGTTGTGGAAAATTCAGAGGCTATGCGTGCATAGAAATTAATATTCCCGACTAGGAATTTGGCTTGCTGCGGTAATTTGGCCAAAGCATATAACATTTCAGAGCGTTTTAGACCAGCGATTGCCGAACGAACAGCGAGACCCACAGGACATCAGAAAGCCGGCTGCACATTGTTGAGAGCGAACCGCTACGGCAACAAAATGGAAATTACAGACGATCGTGTTTATGCCGCCGAAAAGATTATGAAAAAACGTGCTCGCGCGGTAAGTGTATTTTGGAAATTAGCAAGCCACGGGCTGCAAGCTGACGATGGTTTTTCGAGCATTTTTGTGCCCGCTGTCTAGAGATGCTGGCCATGCAAGAGGGTGTTTACACATTGCGTCTACGTCATACACATAATTAATCGAAAACAAAATAATGTGTGAACTCTGGGAGTATACAATTGATGCGTAAGGCGAACTGCACAACGCAAAGTTCCCTCTGGTTAGTTGTGTGTGTATGTGCGGGAACCGCGAAGCGTTTTTCTGCGAAGGCAGCTGACCTTGACTGGCTCGATTTTCCGCCTCGCGTCGTGATGTTGCGAAACTATCATTTTTTGCGACTCCGTTTCGCACGCCGCCTGCTGCGTTTGTTTGCCGGCGTCGCTGCGGACGTGCGAATGAGCGAAAAGCGGAACCGGCAACCGGTTTGTTTTGGATCGGCTGTACTTCATGTTGTTTTTTTTATGCGGTCTTCAATTTTCTCCCGGAGATCGTATCTAAATATTGCGTTTTAAATTTATTAGAAGCTTCGTCATCACACAACTGCCCCATTATTTTGCATCCGTATGCTGAAACCGAATGTTTTTTTTTAATGTAAATTTTGATGACGTTGGCAAATTTAAAGGAATGAATCACACCATTTTTAGCATTGCTAAATTTCTTAATCACTAAATAATTTAAATCTATGATGGACCGAATTAGTTTGATCATTATGATTGATTCTCAAAATACATTTCTTCTCAACAGGGAAAGGCTGAATATTGGGTAAAGTGGAAAGGCTGGAGCCAGCGGCACAACACTTGGGAACCGGAAGAAAATATTCTCGATCCGCGGCTCATCGATATCTTCGAGAAGTCCTTACGCGGCAACTCCACGCTCAAGCGTAAGAAGAAAGCCGTAATCGAAGATTCGGATGATGACGAAGAGCCGGGACCGCCTCCGGTTTTGTCCACTCCGGAACCGGAACCGAAGCCTGAAAAGAAGGATCCAGTGACTTCGACCAAGAAGGAAAAAGAGGAAAAACACCATCATCATTCGCATCACCATCATCACCACCACCATCAGAGTGAAGGCGGAGGTGGAAGCGGCAAGAAGGAAAAGGAAAAGAACAGTGCGTCCAGTCCCACGGATGGCCTGAAGCAAAGGGCTGGCAACAGTTCCAGCAGTAGCAGCAGTCCAAGCATTCCGCCGAAGGATAAATCTTTGCCGGTTGAAGGTTCCAGCATCATCACCAAACAGGAGTCGCAAGCGGCGGTCACTACCGGAAGCCACGGAGCGCTAGGCGGAGCTGTAACCGGCGGTCAGCTTCCCTGTTTGAAAATTTCGATCAGTGCAGTGTGTGAGGACGAGCCGAATGATCATGACACCAACTCCAATTCGAGTGACGATCAACCGCTCAGTCACAAGGATCTGGCGGGCACTAAGCGAAAGGCCGAGGTATTATCGAAGGGTGGCAAGGTAGGTGTCACGATAAAAACTTCCTCTCCCGACGAAGCAAGCGCAGGTCACTTGTCGAAGGTCCACCGGCTTGAAGCGACGCCGCTGGCGTGCTCATCATCCGTTGCACCGATCAGTGCATCAGCCAAACTCGATCTGAAGCCCGCTGCACCACTTTCTCCGGACACACCCGCATCGCGCCCGGAATCGAACATTCCTCCGGCCGATGGCGGTAACCAGCCAGCGCTACCTGCCGCGGCCGTAGTCGGGCTGGCTGCCGAAGCGGGAGATGAGCAGCAGCAGCCGCAGCGGGCCGATGCGCCCAACAATGAGCTGACCAATGGAAATGGAGGTGCCAACATGAACAACAACAACAATCTAGAGAAGCACGTTACACTGGCGCTTTCGCCCCGCTCGGCACCGCCGAAACTTTGGCTACCGAAAACACAGACGACCAATCAGGTGTTTATAACGGATGTTACCGTTAACCTGGAGACGGTCACCATACGCGAATGCAAAACGGAGCGAGGTTTCTTTAAGACCCGCGAAATGCAACAAGAAGGAGGAAACGACCTACTACACTAATGCTGTACCGGGGGCGAAGTGGCAACAGGAAACAAAACGGAAAATGGAGTCTGATGATCGTGTGTACCTGTGAGGAACTGAATAGAAGGGATCCGTTGCAAGTGTTGCTGTCATGTTAACTGTTAGCTCCCCATTTTACTACCAAAATACCCCTTATCAAGAAGGAGTAGGACTAAGGTCGCATGTGACGATCGTATGTCCCGAAAAAGGACTCGGAAGGGAAGTTCGGCCAAAAGAAGCCAAAATCAAACTGTAAATAGTAAAGCGAATACTCCGAACATGTGTCGCTCGCAGGCCAAACGCATCGGACGTTGAGCGCGATTAAAGTACTAATTTTCGAAAATACGATCGAAAGAAAGAAAGAACACGAGAAAAAAGGAGAGAGGACAGAGAAAGAGAGTGTCGTGCAACGTGAATTGTACATACCGAGCTGGGAACTGCACAAGGATCTTATACGACGCTAAGTTTGCGGTCGAGACTGCAAGAAATCGATACTAGAAGGAAGTCATACTGAACACGGACATCCGACAGCCTGCTAGGATAGTATCTACCCTAAAAATGATGTGTGTGCGTGTGTGTGCGTGCGTATGAGTAATTTTGAGGAGTGTGTATGATCAAAGTGGCATCTATTGTGTCATTTATTGTACGCCAGTTTGTGGATTGGCAAACCTGATCTTGTGATGATCATCTCCGATTGGTGCCACAACTATTAAATGGTCGAGAGAGAGAAATTTTAAGCTTTTTCCAGCAATACTTCTGTAATGAGTTTTTAAACAGAGCGTGAAGAACGTTTCGGAATTACCATTGTAGTTGGTAACAGGAATTGCTTTTAAACGTATAATGCATTATTTGCTTACTTTTACGCCAGTTGACGCAAACCAGAGTTTTGACTTTGCACTGTTCTTAACATTCTGCTCGATTCAGTCAAACTTCATTCAATTCGCATCCACTACTGTTTCCACTGTGTTGAGACAGGATCATTGGGTGTATAGCATTAGTTAGTATTAGTTTATATTGTCTTTACATCTCTATTGTGTACACCACCACTTCAGTAGTTCGTAAAAACGAGAACACAAATGGTCATTAAGTACAACTTTCAATTGTAATCGCATTAAAATGCTTTCAAAGTCAAAAAAGATGGAGGCAATGGACTTTTTTTAGTGTCCAATCATTCTAGATCACATTATTCTCACCAACGAGCTTCAAAGTGTTTTGTTCTTTTCACCATCAATTAATGTGCTATAGAAGTAGCAGCTAAGTTGTTGTAGAACGCCGGAGAAAGTTCATCGTGCATGGATGAATTCACACGCCAAGATCTAACTTAGTTGTACGTTGGTATTTTATTTACTCGTAAGCTTTTTGTAATATTAAATTCGTTACACAAAATTAATTATATTTCGACTTTCCGGGTGCGGGTAACATGGAAATGGAGCCCATGTCTCGATCAAAAGCGATCGTTAAACAGTCCAAAAGAAATATTCACCTTGTATAAGTAATTAGTTTTTCTACTGGAGAGCGGAAGATGTTTATTTATGATTCTATTACTACCAAAAATTGTATCGATTTTAATTTGAGCTTGTAAGGATTTATTTAGGTACCGACGCTGCGGGAAAACCAAGAACGGGAATTGCACGTCAGCAAATGGAGTGAAGAATCTAAGCTGTTTCGAAACACATGTCTGCTGTATTACTGCTGGTTTCGGTCGATTTATGTTGCCCACGTGCAGCGCATTGTACGGAACACGAAAATGTGTTTTGAATGACACCACGGCATCAAAAAGGACAAAGCAATATTGTCATACTATGCTTATTAATGTACTCGCAAGTTAGTCGATGATTTACGTAGTACGTGGCAAAAGCAAATACATTCACAAACCCCTAAACGGACAAATCGGAAACAAACAATAAGCAACGTATTCTGTGCTATTTATACACTCTTACGTAAAGTATCTTTCGTAGTTTGTAGAGTACTTGCAACACACATCTATTGTTATCATAGTTTAAGAAGGTAACTAAAAACTGCATATAAAATCAATAAATGCTGCGTTGTTTGAATTTTTTACAACTTTTTGAAAGAAAAATCGTCATTCCAACCAGCGATCCGATAGCTGCCGTCTTTCTTTCAATTGATCAGGCGAAGGGGACACAATGAAACACAATATATCCATATGAGGAATACCATTTCTTCTCTCGTAAAATAGCGCTCTATAGAATGTTTATGTAGAAGCGTAACTTAACAGTGTGCTTCTGGGCACAGTAAAAGCTACCAACTGAAGCTCAGACCACGGTCCGCCCAGTTTTTGCCACACACGAGTTCGATTCGATTCGAAACTTAGAGAGAGAGAGAGTCTGCTCCACAGCCAGTGCTAGTAAAAAGATTGTTTTCAAACTTCCGAATTTGTATAAACCTTCCCATCGGCGGCTCCGTGCGAGTCCGCTGCCGCTTTTCGAGGAATCATGTGAATCGATCAGAATCGAATCGAACTGGAGAAAGGGCCGACAACGATGCTGCCCCGCCCGATGCTGCCCCGTGCCGGAGATCAACATAATGAACTCAAAACGTGCAGCAAATGTGTGAATGTTTGTGATCGAGCGATAGTTTACATTCGCTCAAGTAATTAACAATAGCACCAGCAACGATTGCTGCATTAACAACGCGTTAAACAATAGGCAGCGCTGGGCGCGATTCAATTTCTCTTTCTCTTTTAGCTTTTACACTTTCGGCGATTTTTTTGCAGCGTTTCGACGCGTGACTTAATGGAAAATGGGAGCGAAAACTGTTCCTCGATCACACCGACGGACATGGCGGTCGCTACGAACTGATTGAGGGATATTTCCCACAGCGTTTCCGAGTTATGGCCTGCGGCTGTCTTGGAGCCCCGCCGCTTAGGTGTACGTTCCGAGCTGGACGATGACGGATTGCCGTTCGGGTCGAACTGAAACTGGAATGTGATAAATTCAAAGCCGAAGGAAGACGGTTTTTGGCCGCCGGGTGGAGGCAATTGAATCCCACTTACCATTTCACCACCTTCCACTGCCGGGAAGGCAAGCTGCGTGAAACTATCGTTGCTATCGTCTCGCCCACTGAAGGCAACGTCCTCACCGAGTGAAATCAGTGTTTTATCTGTTTTGTAAAGCAGAAAATAATGATTAAATTATATACGGGGTGCACCGATGGTGGTCCCCTCGCGCAAACTTACAAGACGTTTGCACCTGCTGGTCGGTAACTCTCTGCTCTTTGTTCAAAATTTCTAGCAACGTGGTCCAGAGGGAGATGAAATTTTTCTGTCCCATGTTCGGAATGGTTTTGTACGTAAAGTTCGAGTCCGGTTCGTCGAGAAAGATGCGCAAACCGCTAATGCTGCGTGCCTCGGTCGTGGTCGCCGTGGCCCCACTAAGTCCGCGTCGGCTGACGCTTTCATCAAGACTGTACCGGTTAAACCCGAGGTCGCTTATGTCCGACCGCGAACCGAACGATTCCGTTTCACCCAGATTGGCATTGTTATGACCGGAGGTGCCTGCTACCGCACCACCACTCGCGCTGCCACCAGCCGTCCCGCCGATCATACTGCTGCTCGTGGTCGGTAGATCGACGTAGAATATTGACGACGTTTCCGCGTTGGTCGATGTTTCATCTATCGACAGGTTGGGCGTAGCGTTAAAGTGTGACAGCGAAAGACTTTCAACATCAGTCGCCTCGAGACTGATGTCGATCGGTGACGGGAGCGATTTGATCGTTTCCATCGGATTGTCACTAAAGAAGCTTTCCGCTTCGGTGGCGACCTCGGTGTCCGAGTCGCGAGATTCACACACGCTGCTCGTTTCCAGTTCTTGAGCACTCAGGAGCGGCGGCAGGTGTAGAATGTACAGCAGCTTCAGCTTCTCCGTTGCGCGCTTTGAGCAAATGATGCCGATTGCAAAAATCAGCTGTTTGAACTCGAGATAACCGGCCGATTGTTTGTCCATTAGCTAGCGTGAAGATCGGAAAAGGTGTTAAAAAGGACCCAAACTGTCGTTGGCGATCGTAGCTTACGCGGAACAGCTTCTCTGCCACATCGATATTCTGACAATGGCCCCACGGCGTTAGATCGACGAACAGTTTGCGAAAGGTTTCGTAGTCTACCCGGAAACAGTCATAGCGGTTATCGCGAAACCTTTTCTTGGCATCGTTCAGCACGGCCATATCGAAAACCGGTTCACTGCTGTTGACCGAGGACGGGCGGGCTCGATTCTTGACGCTTATCTTCTCATCCTTTGTGTAGCACAGCAACATTCGCAGCTCTTCACCATCGAAGTACCTGCAGAAGTGATTCAACAACAGAACGTTACTGGACATGATTGTCCGCGAAAGGCTAAAAATGGCCGGCATTTGCTTACCCATTGTCTTTGTAGTTTTTTATCACACTATTTTCCAGATCCTTCTCGAGCTGGTGGACGGTTATGCGTCGGTGTTTGTTACGCAGCTCTTCAATCTTTTGTGACGTTATTGCTTTACCGAATTTCAGATATGCTTCGTAGATGAGCGTCTGCACGGATTGGCTCTAAAAAAGGGGCAGGCAAAGAGCGCATAAAAGCGTGTTCCTTCGGTCCGTCACCCTGTTACGCACTTTAATCTGCTGTTTCTCCTTATCGATGATCCTGATCCGTTGCACCTCGTCGTTAAAAATGCCCATCAGGAAGGTGGACAGCAACTGCATCGCCTCGCCGTCATCGCTACACTCGAGCAACTTTTCTTGGTTCCATTCGAGAATTTTTAAAGCTATCTGTAAGGTTCCGAATAACGATTAACACACTACGGACATCGAACGGTATTCCAGAAGGTACAACGTACTATGAAGATCACTTTTGCGCCATCGCAAAGAAAGCAGTCGATGATGTGAAGCGCACTTTCGTACGGCATCACGCTGAGAAAGATCGTAAGGAACCAGGACAGCGATATCATGCGTATCATGCCCAGCTCGGACAGTTTGACATGCAAGCTGGGCAACTGACCCGCGATCAGTTCGTCCAGCAGCCCCTGATCAATCTGTGCCCCGACGACACGATCGTTGTAGTAATCCGGCAGCAGCGACTCGCACAGGCAGCACAGTATCCAGAACGCGTCCTCCTCGTCGCAGTAGATGAGAAATACGGACGTGACAATGTTCATCGCTTGGCAGTAACCAATCTCCGGGTTGCGCAGAGCGTAAGCCTGCAGCACCCTTCTCAGCGCCGTAATGCCTATGTTTGTCTGGAAAGCCGGATGCTCCGGTAGCGATCGATGTAGATCGCGCTCGATCTCCTCGAACGAAACCGGGCTTTGATCTTTCGTCCGTGTCACCAGTTCCTGGTACAGGCCCGGGTTCATCATTTTCATGTGGATCGCACCGGAAAAGATCATCCAAATTTCGCGCCGCAATTGGTCCGGGATGCCCTCGATGACGAGATTGATCGTGTCCGTGGTGCGGAACATCGAAATGTTACGCCCGTACAGTGAGAAGTGTTCCTCCCAGCGCTTCATCTGGAGGACGAAAATGGACCAAATTCCAGAATGCAACGCGTCGTCATGAGATCCGTTACGCTTACCTTCTCCGCTTGCATGTCATCGAACGCGCGGTTGTTGGGATCCTTGTAAAGGTGCATTAGAGGCTCCTGCTTCACCCAATCCAAATCATCGTGCGTTCGCGCGGGTCTAACGGAGAAGAATCATGGCACAGAATTATGCGCAACCCTACGTATTGCGGCGGGAGCACTTTCTCGATACTTACGGAACCGTTTTGGAGAGCAATTCCGAAATTTTGTTTATCAGGAACTCACGATCCAGAATGTGCTGCAGTACGAAAATGCTTCCATCGGACGTGGTGATGATGATCCGGTTGATGAACCGATTGTGGGGATCTTCATTCTTTTCAACGCTCTGTACAAAAGGGAAAGCACGCGACCGGTTAGGTCTCAACAAACGAATTGTGTTTCTCTTTAACTGATCGGTTACTTACGACGATCTTACTGAGCGGAATGACGAGCGCTACCGCGGATGCGACCTCGCTCTTGAAGCACAGGTAGTTCTGCGACAGATACAGTACGCCGGTGATGTGCTTCTTAGCGTACGGTGCCCACAGCGATGCCTTGATCATACCGTCTAGTATTTCCGTTTTTGGCACGCGAAAGTGTATCCGATACTCGTCCGACTGCTGGCGGGCCGTCAGGTCGCGCAGCAGCTGCGTCTTCTGGGCGACGTTCTTTTCCGTCTTCTTCAGCACCACCGGATCGTGGTCGACGAGCGGCTGGTTCGGATCCTGTATCATTTTCTGCATCGTCAGCTTGCTCAGCTGCTCGATCAGCTGGTACGCTTCGGCGGGCGAGTAGAGAAACACGAACGTGTACTCCTTGGCCTGGCCCGCCCGCAGCGTGATCGTGTTGCCCGACTTTTTGATCTCGGTCAGCTCGTTGTAGCGAAAGCACAGCTTGCTCTCCGATCCGAGTATGTAGGAGTAGAAGCAGATGTGGTTGAGCGACAAGTAGAGCTGTCCCTGGCGCGGTATCTTGCGGAAGTGGCTGCAGTAGTAGTAGTTGACCAGCTTCTCGTCCTCGGGCATGCGAAACTTTTCGCGAAACTTGCACACCGCCACCTGGAAGCTGGTCGGATCGTTCTGCTCCTCCGATGGCCGGCTTGTGTGCGCGAGCAGGGACTGTATTTTGCAGATCGTAAAGTTGGTGATTTCCTCCTCCGTTTCCATCTCGTTGATGACGCGAAACAGATTCTTCGCCAGCCACTCCCAGTCGATCATGATGGCTTCCAGTGTGATGTCAGCGGCAATTTCTGCGGCATAAGGCGGAAGAAAGATAACAAAACAAACCCCCATTCAATAGCATCACCCCGATGATGGGGCGGTCGCCGATTGACGGCGGCGATCGTCTCTTATCACCTCGTTCCACCACCCGGACCCGGCGGTGGTCGACGCATCTTCGGGCGATAAGCCAGGCAACCTACCGTAGCATAGACCCGTCGAGGGTTGGTAATGCAAAATGCGGTACGGTGACGGCCGAGTGTCCAGGACGTTGTCCAGCGTGCCGACGAGCATCGAAGAGAAGCCGCGCAGGCTGCCGTGGCCCTTTCGGTGCTGCAGCAGGAAGTAGCGCGAGGTAAGCTTCGTCGTTTCGTTAACCCTGCGAAAACGTGACCCGAGAGGAAACAAGGGAAATGAGACGCAATGAAGCTACCCGCGGCCGATGATAAACGCCCTATCGCACACGGGCAGCTATTAGTCACAGTTTGCTCCGCTCGTTTCGTTTCGGCCGATGCCGGTTGCCGCAACGGGAAAGACAAACTGCGACATAACGGCACTTTGTGAGATGTCTACTTACCACAGTGCGAACGGCATCGAACATTCTCTCGGTGGAATCCACATTCTGGCGACCGTTCACTAGCACGGGTTAGGTCCCACCGGTTCGTGACACACTTGCGGATTCGTGAATTTCCGATGCAAACTACGAGATTACATGAATTAACCCGTTAGTAAACAGAGCTACGAATGAGTGCGATTGATACGTTCGCATGATTGTTGTTCTCTCCTGCGGTCTCAGCGATCGCGAAGTTGTGTGTGTTTCGCGAGGGCAATGTTTTGACAACTGCGCCGATCCGCAGCACCGAAGAAAGGGGCATAAACGAGCGGCAGGTGTCATGGTTTAAGGTTTGTGTCTCTGCTAAAACGGCAATACTTTAAATTAAATTCTTCGATCGAACAAGAATATCAATGAAAAAAGGACCGAAAACGATCGATAAAATTAGTGATTCGTTTGTTAGAAGTGTATTTGAAAATCGTTTTCACATTTGACCACACTTTTTCGAAAAGAATACGTATATTTTTCTAACAAATAAACGTTGTGGACCAAACTCAATGATCGCTCTAACCAAGAGCCCATTGGAGAATGCATTGATCGAAAGATGTAAAAGATGATCAAATAAAAAATTTAGTTGCCAGTTTTAGAGGATATCTTCCCCAACATATTCAGCAGTTAAAACGTCTGCCAAACAAAAAACAGATACGAATAGAGAAGACTATGGGAAGTAAACGATAACACTAAGACACTACGGAATTATCTGCCTTAATGGACTGTTGATAGTCTAGCACCACGGCCAAGCACATCTCCACCCCCGAAATGAGCTACGGCAAACCCGGCCCAGCAGGGTGTCGATGTAAATCTTCCGACGTTGTATATCGACCCATCCAGCGGAACAGCACGTGGACAATCCCATCACCTTACGGTGGCATACCTTCGAGCGGTAAGCCCACATCCGTGCTTGGCGCGCTGGCCCATTCAAACAGGTAAGCAAACAATCCATTTATTATTCATAATATTTACACGGAATATTATTTCCCTTTCACCTGCTACCATTATGTTGATCGTTTAGCTCCGGGCCCTTTTAGATGGGTTTTCTGCCCTCACACCTACCACCGAACCTTTCTTCTTCGCCCTCGCAACACGCGGTTGGCCATTGCTAGGCTCGTGCTGGATACAATGTAGCAGTTTAAGAACTATGTTGTTTTCGCCATTAAACTTTGGGTGTAACATTAGGAGTTTTTCGTTAACTCTAGAAATAATACTGAAATACTGTTCCAAGGGTAGCT
Source organism: Anopheles cruzii (assembly GCF_943734635.1). NCBI lineage: Eukaryota > Metazoa > Arthropoda > Insecta > Diptera > Culicidae > Anopheles > Anopheles cruzii. The sequence continues at coordinate 55,699,658 of NC_069144.1, read as the reverse complement.
TAAGATTGAGTCGTATTGGAACGATCCCGATCCGATGCAAAGATTAAGGAGCACCCATGTAGTGCCCGAAATTGATGACCCTTTGTGTAGCAGAACAAATTCAATCAATACTGTCCATAAAGTCCGTCTAGTAAATGGTTTCTTCTCGCATCGTTGCCCTCGGGCACCGGCAACCGGCACCGGAGACACAGCTGAACGTGAGTGTGATAAATGGCAATTAGTACGTGCGGAAACAATTGGTATCGCGAAGTGTTCGCACACGCAAAGCACGTGGCTGAGCTTTCAGTAGCACCATCGACCTTGGGTTGTCCGTTGGTAGCGTTGGGTCCGCCATGTGAAAGGGGTTTAAAAATGATGCGCCCCATCCTGGGTCACGAAACAACTCTCGCGCGGCCGGCCAGGATTTCAGAAAAACAGGAAAACACCAGACACAACACAACTTCTGGCAACCCCGGAAATCCTCACGCTCAGTCGCATCCGGTGCGGTCCCTACTCCAGAAAAGGCGCCCGCTCAAATCTGGCAACACTGACACGTATACCATTTCGGGATCCTCTTTTTTGCCCTGTCCATCTCGCGCTCGGGCATTGTGGCCGTGCTTTGATTGCACTCTGGAGGTTATTTTTTTTGTGTGTGTTATTGCACCGCTCCGTGTTTCACGTCCTCTAGTGCGGCTTTGTTCAGTGCACTTCCGGTTGCATGATCTCGTTGGGATTTTTTTGCTCTCTCTCTCTTTTGGAACTCTCCAAGGATCGCAAAGCGCCAAAGTGAGGCTTTGGGAATGGGCGAAAGAAAACCCGTACAGCAGGGCAAACAATCCCGCATTGGGCCAACAAAAAGCCCGCGCTGCACAAACGAGATTTTCATTTGTGGCCAAGCGGGTTATTGAGATGAAGGGGGCTTTTTACACTTCTCAACAGCGGGAGCCATCTTTTCTCACTGAGGAGGCCACCCGGACGAGGACGTCGTTTGCAAGTGGCTTGATAATTGGCCAAGCGATACAAAAACCTGTAGCGTCATGAGTTATGCTCGACTTGAAGGGCCCTGGCCGGTTCATACTTATGGCCGGTCGCCACGCAACGCTGGCACTTTCCATCACAAGTCTTACTTCGGTCCACGATTTCCACTCCGGGGTGATTGCTTTCTTTCGTGCTAAAGATTTCCACTGTAACACTTTCCGAGCGGATATTTTTTTCCGCTTGCCCACCGGGATGACTGTTACCAACCCCTTTTTGCCGGATTACTTTCCGGTGGCACTTTTGCTCTGAGCGATCGAATTTTTATTCGTTGCCCTCCTGGCTGACTGTTTTTGCTATCCTCACGTAATAACACTTTCAGTTAATAATTTATCGCTCACGGTACGGAACTGCGCACTGGACCCCATCCGGCCCATTCTTTCTGGAGGTTGTGCATGATGGAATTCGGATACCGTGACCGGCTGGCATCCGGTTTAGTGCAAGTGGCATCAATTATTGCTGTCCTAATGGCGAAGGAAAAGTGTTTATTTTTGGATATCACTGTAACGTCCATTCTATGTGCTTTTCCCAGTATTTAAAAAAAAGACGCTGCAACAGAGCCAGGCCAACAGGGAACAGAATGATTTAGTAACTGAAAATGTTCAACTCAAATGGGTGTGAAGTTGAGTGAGAAATTTTCTTAACGATCCACACCAAGCGTAATCCGGCGCGTCCCCCCCTCAAAAGGCTCCATTCCATTGACCATTAATTGAACAAATGGAGCACGGCACAAACCGAGATCTTCACAACCCAAATCCTGGCTGGAGAGAGGCTCGCCGAGGTAAAATAAATTACTCGCAAACGCGGAACGAGAGTTTTCCATTAAATCCTTTCCCATCCAACTGACCGACGGCCGAACCAACGCAGAGGCCTACGCTCCGCGGGCCCCGCTCCGCTATCTCTAGTGCCCCGTCACTGTCTCCGCATTTGGGTTTGGCGACGGATTTTGCAAAAACTTCGGCATCCGCATTTTTTGTGCCCATCTCGGTCCATTTTTCAACCTTTCGCCATTTATGTTTCGGATTTCGAGGATATGAAAAAAACGGTTACAAAAACTAGTTCCTTGCACGACTCGGCACGGTACCCAAATGAGCAAACTTTCCTCCAAAAAGGAACACAAAAATAACAACCGAGAGTGAGGGATGGATGTACAGCACTGGGAAGTCGTAATGGCAGCAAATATCAAGATTAAAATCTGTTCATTTAACTGTCGAAGCGCCGGACCCAACGGACACGGCCGTCGGTTGGGCAAATACTTCCTCGCAATCGGAACGAACCGCTGCCTCCGAGGTAAGTGGACGAACTAGAAGTAGAAGAAGAGAGATAGAAAGAAAAAGAGAGAGCAAAAAAAGAAAAGTCCTCAAGACCACTTTCCAGGTTCTTCGTCCTTTTTTTCATTTTTTATCCCACTTTCCTGATGCATTCCCTACGAGATCCTGATGAGCGAAACGAAAAAGGCATCAGGCATCGACACGAAAGATACAGGCACCGGACGGTCCACCCGAGAGAGAAAGAGACAGAGATCTTTAAACCCATCCGAAGCACTCTACTCCCCGATGCGGAATTCGGAAAGATTTAGCATCCACCGTAAAGCGACCGAGTCGAGTATGGAAAATACTTCGAATAAAACAAAATGGTGAAAAGGATGAGAAGAGAAAAAATGGCAAAATAAACGTCCAACGGACACTCGACGCCGAACGCTGATCGAGGAAAATCGATCCCACCGCCTGGACTGGGGAGCATAATTTACCGTATCAGATTAGTGGACGGCACCGGGCGAAAGCGGGAGCTTTTGGAGTTTGTTCCTTTGTTGGCGACGTACGGCGAAAATTCAGACGATTTTCCACTCTTCCATCTCTCTTTCACGCGGTTGTTTTCCCTTCAGAATCAACTCGAGAGAGCGGAGAGAAGGAATTTTCCAAGCTTTCCACCGGCGCTTCGGTGTAATGATTGCGTTTCGCTTCCCACCGGACTTCGATCCGGGTCGACGTTGAACCTCGGCCGGCGATAATCTAGCTGCAATGTAAAGAGAGCAGCCTACTGCCCAGTGGCCTAGTCGTTGGCCGTTGGCCATTACTGATGGCGATGTGCGGGGTTGGGCGATTTCCGGAATGAGGAATTGCGATCCGAACCTCTGGCCTGTTGGAGCCTCTTGGGTGCGTTACCACCAGGATTTACGCCGGGCGACCGTACGCTGGGTTCTGCTTGTTAACAAACGGTTCGACATATGTAAAATAAAATACCAGTTGATTTAAAGTTATCCCGGCCCGTACTGATTGGGATGACCCGAAGCTGTGCTACGCTGCGGAGGACTACTGGCTGGCTTAGGGAAGGATTAAACAGAGTGAGGTAAAGCCGTGCCGTGAATGGGCTGGGGCGACGACGTTAGACCTATTTTAGTGCCCACGTGCTGCCATGTAAGCGTCCGCTTTGTGTTTACTTTATATCTCATTGATAAAGTATACAAAGGGACGCTGTGAGTTTTGATAAGACATGTCCTTTATTTCTAATATTTACACTTTGTTCTGCTTTTCGTTATATTAATATGATTAAAACTTAAATATCTGGTTCTAGAAACTTTGTTAACATATTTTCGGTCGTTCATCGTAATGCACCCTCAGGATAAGTTTTACAGTATTAAAATATGCTAATCTGTTGTACATTTTCTCGAGAAGTCTCGGAGAATGATGAATTATTCTTAATCCAATCTTCGTGTCAGGCGAAACCCTTCAAAAGTTTTGCGAAAACCCATCTTGTCGCCGTCGTCACCGGAGTAGCTTTGCTTCTCGAATCTCGAACGCTGTATTTCGATGCCGTCGTGACGTCGTGTACCGAAAGCCATCCCTAATGAATGAGATTCTTCTTTTTCGTCAATGACACCACAGCCTTTGTGCGGCACCTCGAGTGGCGGCGTGATATTTTCCCATCTGCGGGGCCCCGAGAGCCCAACGTTCAAGAGACCGAAAGCAGCCGCCCCGGGCTAAGGTCGATTCGGACAGTCGGTGGCCAGACCCGCACTCGATTAGGTACGGTGAAAGTAGTCTTACACTAGGACATAATCCATACCGCAGGCCTTTGGCCACTTCACTTGCTCGAGGAGGTCCTTGTGTTTGCTAAATTGTTTCATCACCTCCAGCTGGCCGGGCACAGCCCGAAGGACAACACTTCGCCGGTACGCCGGCGGTGATAAATACTGGTGCCGGAAGCCTCGTTCCGGGCGGGCAGTAGATTTCTGTTGAAAGATTTAATGTGCCCGACGGAAACGGACAGATAATTGTGTTTGCCCTTCGGCCCGGGACTACCAAAAATAACCAAGGGCATTAAGGTGGCGGACATGGCTGTTAGTAGCTTTCATTAAAAAAAACCCGTGTTGACCGTGTTGTCCTTTTATGAAAAATGGATCCAATTATGCGTCTGACACACACACAAACCACGCCATCGTCTCATGTTTTTATGTCCTTTTCATTTCTAGCCCTAGAGGTCAAACCGTTAAGTCAAGACAATGACAAGCCATTTGCCGCTGGAAGCTGTCAGTTCCGCGTGAACTAGAGTTACCGGAACATCAGCTGTTAACCGAAAGAAACCGGTCTTTTCCGTCCCACTTCTTACTTTCCTTCGCTTTGGAAGTTGAGGAAGTTGCCCGAAAAACTCCCTCCGCGCCAAGCGAAAGATCCTCAAATCATGCGCCACGCCAAACCCTTGGCTGTGCCGTTGAAAGTAGCGACAGAGGCTGACCCAAACGGAAAGTAAAAGTGAAAAGTTATGATCCGCGACCGGAACGAAACCTCCCCGCAAAAGTTTGAAGAAAGAAAACCCCACAGTCGCTTGATAAATGCTTCGGACTGAAACGGAAGCTCTACTTCCTTCGCCGACATCTTTCGAGTTGGGCCGTGTTTTCCAAAAGATCGGAATAGATCACCCCAAGTGATTCTGCGAAATGTGCGAGCCCACAAAGGGGAGGAAAACGGCACCAGCCAGCGGACAGAGTTCGACGGGATTAAACGGATTCATTGCCGGCACCGATATCGGTCTTGTCATTTCGGTCACAGTCGTCCGGAAAAGGTTCGGGACACAATCATCAGACGCAAATGGTACCATTTTTCAAATCGGCAGCCTCCCATCTTCCAAGGGAACCTGAAAAAAAATGGAAAATCTTCACGCTGCTCGACCGAAGGCTTTTTTTTAGGTCGTCCACTGGTCGCCGGCCCAGGTGACCACGGACCAAAGACGTCCCGTTCAAGGCTTTACGGTTTCAACTCACACTGATTGGTGCCAGCTTTGGAAGGCACCTTCGAAGTCCTGATTTCTGCACTTCGAGCTCAGGTGACACTTTTGGGCGCCCGGACTCTTGACAGATTTCGCCGGTCTTTTTTTGGGATTAGGACACACGGTTAAACTGTCGACCTGGCCCGACCGAGCATTCTTCCCGTGTGCGGCTGTGTGTTAAGGAAATCAACCGTAAATTGGATTGGATTTTATACGATTCCCTTTTTGTTTCGCTCGGTTTTATGATGCGGCCGGCGATGCGGCGTTATGCTTGGCCGTCGGCCGGTGGTCAGCTAGCGATTGGAGGGAGATAAACGTAAACAGAAGCCGACCCGAAATCAGGCGCCATTGTTGGGGGGCAATCGGACGGAAGTAACGAAGCAATGTTAGTGTTATCATTGGCCACGGCCACCGTCGGTTGGCAGTGTTCTGTAGGCGTAATGCTGGGTGAGAAAAAATGGCCTATATTCGTTCGGTACGAGGGATCGAGTGCAAAATCTCCGAGTCGAAAATGAGAAAATCAAAGAAAAGCGGAAAAGGAATTTTATGAAGGCAAATCAAATAAATCAATGGGGGAATGTGGGTCGTTCTCTGTTGGGTGCCATTCTTCAAAGTAGAACTTTTCTGAAAATTGACAATTCAACGAAAGGAACTACTTTCAACACACGATCACTTTAAGTTTTACCAAGGTTGTTTCTTCTTAATTGATCGAATTTGAATATTAACTGGGTTTACACAACTTCAACTTTTACCAGTTAACATCCAATTAACTTTTCCTTTACACTTTCCCATTGGTTGCGATAATAAAGCCACGAAGAGCAGACGGCGCCAAATTTGCAAGATGCAATTATCACTTCCTGGGCGCTGGAACTAATTAAATCTGTTAAATACTAAAGTCTGCAGGATTTCCGTGCCTGACACTTGACACATCGAAGCTCAGCCTGGCCTAACATGATTTATGACGCGATGGCGTCCTGGCACGCCGACCGGCACTCGAAGCATTTGCAGCCAGGCAACACCCGAAGAAGGTTGCATCCGAACGCTAGGGAGCTTCCTGATTAATTCAATAAAAATAAAGCTCCCAGACGGTGCTCCGGGAGGTAGGAAAATTAAAATTATGCCCACCTTTCGATCCGGGAGCTAGCTTGGTTTGCGGGTCGCCTTCCCTAGAACGAGAAAAAGTGCTCTTTCTTACGCCGTCTGGAGTGTCTTGTAGAGATTTCTTTGTGCAAATTCTTTGTTCGGTGCCGCACGCAGCCATCGCGTATCTCGCCCGGGCGGTGTGTCCAAGAAGCACTTCCGGTTCGCTTCCGGGCTGGCGGTAAGCCAGAAGAAAATTAAAACAAAATTAAAGGAACCGGCACTGTTCGCCGCAAGGCTCAGTTCCTGTTCGCCGGCGTGTTTTCACAACATCAAGCTCCACTGTCCGGCCCATGTTGGCGAAACTTCACAGACATTCACGGGAAAAACTTCGCCAATATCGTCGGGCCGACCGTCCGTCTGTCCGTTGTGTGTGGCCCGGGCTTTTGCTTGGTTGGCTCGTCCCGCGCTATCGTCACATCCTACGTGGTGGGGTTGCGTAGCGGGGCCCTGTTGGTACCGGAGTCTCGAGTTTACGGGTTTCCTTTGCGGATTACCGACGATAATCTCGGGCGATACGCGATGGCTCATCTGTATGATAATTTAATCATCGTAAGGCAAGATTTTCTTCCAACGGACAAAGGCACTGGGGACCTACGCAGCACACACACAAACCATGAGCAGTGACTCCACGGAAGCTTCAAGAAGCAGCCGAAGCTGTGAAGCGTATCGATTGTGTATAATTTATTTTCTCCATTCTTTCGGGCGTATAGTGAACCTGAGGCAAGCAGTTTAATAAGCGTGCCCCAGATTGATGGAACAGCAAACATCTTACGGGTAAAGCATATTAACAGTTTCGCCATATTATGCTGCCCAAACAACGCACCAAAGGCGGAGCTAATGACTAACTCAGCGCGATTGGTTGGTTCCGCCGGGCTGAGTTTGCACAACTGGTGAATTAGAGTTAGAGGTTTTTCTACAGTTTGAAGTGCGTATTTACAACCGTTGTGTTGGGCTGGCAGCAACATGTTCACTTACCGATAATTGAATCGTAGACAAACGCTTCAAATGTGATCAAATTTCGTGTGTCCGGTTGAGCCAATCAAACTTATTGCTGAGCAACAAATACGGCTCATTCAGGGAAAAATCTCAACGATATAGTTACATCCGTTTCTGGAAGATCCTGCGAACGGAGGTGAATAGAACCTGATGCCAACATCCCAATCACGTAGCGTCTTGAACGAGCTTTCCCGGAGTGCAACTGATGCAATCACCCAATTGAGCTTATGATGGGATGCCTTCCAGAAATCCTTCTCGCTCCTAGCGTCCACCTTTTCGCAATCAGCTGGAGGCTAACCGTTTGCCATTTCTTCTGAAGCAAACCTTGCGGGTGAAGCTGTATCTTATTCTTGCCTCCTTCCTTCATCGTTGGACGAGGAAATCCAATGAAACGAATCGTCGCCGTCGTCTTTACTGTTGCTTTACTGTGGCCCCATCCGGTACTGGGTTCCACCGACATGCTGGTGATATGTTTTGCAATGCCGGCACTGCTGAAATGGAGTCGTATGATGTGCCCCAACGAGACGCTTCTCAGAGCCGTGTTGCAATTTCGCCGCCGCAATCAGTAACAAGAGATTCCATATTTGTGGACTGTTGATTCGAATGCAACAGCTACAAGGATTGCGTTGTTGGTGTGCATGTGGTATGAAAAATTGTACAACAAATTGGTGAAAAATATAACAAAAACAAGGTGTGCACTCAGTACCCTCTCGTGAACCTACACGTACCGGTGTTTATGAACGTTCTTTATCTTGTACTCACGTAGTTCATAAACTAGATCTCTATCAACGATCTCCCCACATTCGCTGGAGCACCCCTTGCGTAAATAGAATCTACAGCAATCAAAATAATTAGTCCAAACACACCCGTCTGAGGCTCAACGAAGCGTCACGCGTAACTGTCGTGACGGCACTAGCGGTGAAAATTATGTTGCAATGAAACGGTAACAACGAGCATTCTTCCCACGGCGACCAAACTCTGCCACCGTCTCCGAGGGTGCCGAGGGTTTTTGTTTTTATTGAAGTTCCACTTCCATTAACGGGCCACACGCCTCCGAGCCGTGCTGATAGGCACCGCTGCCAACAAGAGTCTGTACCCAATCTACGGACACAGAATCCCGTGCACGCTGCCGCATAAAACCTTATCACCTCGCGTTTCACTATGTGGCAATACGTTATCCTGTTTATGCGCCGAGAGTGCGAGCAGAATAAACACACGGCCGCAGTGAGAAAAAGGTGTCCCACCGGAAGGACTGGCTGCTGGGTGAGTTTGCTGAGCGCAAACTAGAAATAAGTTGTAATGACGATAGTACACGTGTTTATTTCGGTCCCCAAGGTTATGGCGGGGCTCTCGAAGCAACAAACATGGCAAACGAAGGTTGCGAAATAAGGGGCGTGGTGGAGCCGAACATTTCCCGTCGGAAAATGGGAGCCGGAGCAATCACAATCACAACGTGGGAACGAAGTGTTAAGATATTATCGAACAATTTCGTTTCTCTGTAAGCCTCAATAAGGTTGTGCGGAAAATTACGCACTCCGCTTTGGCTTTTGATAATAAAAACATTGCGACGTTCGATGTAGATTACCGACGCATGTTTATTTATTATACTGTTTCTTGAAAAGCTTTTCATTATTTTGAATAAACACACTCGGTTTATGTAGAAAATTCATGAACCAACCAAATATAAAGGTCGCATTTAACGTCCTTCCATTACTCAGCGCAAATTGGGTTCTCAATCAAAAAGTAAAATTGATTTAGCCACGGTTCGTTAAGCATACTTAATCCCGTGTTTCGGCTTTTTGTGCCCCACTAACGAAGCCGTTTGCGGTCAACAACGAGCCGTGGCAAAAAAAATCAATTAATATATTGAATTATTTATTACTCCATTTTTGTCCTCATCGGCAGCCCGTGCCACCGGTCACCGGGCTAACTCAATTAGAAACCATGTACATGCGGATGCAGCGCAGCCGATGCAGCTTACCGCAAAATTGGCCCTTCGGTCGGCCATACCCCGTTCGTCGCTCCACGATTATGTTGCGCGGTGCTCGTATCGAAATGTTGCCGATACCATTTTATGCCGCCGGACCGGGGCGGACCTTTTTAATGCTCGGTCCGCAAACGGTCACAACTGTGCCGTGGTGGGAGTGTTGGCCGGGAAACTGGTGTTGTCTCCGTATCGCATCGGTTTCATTATTCATCGCGATTCGAAAGCGACACACAGCGGATCAGTGCAAGGAACGTGACAATTGGTGGGATGGTAGGAGCTTTTTAGGAGCTTTTGTAGCTTTTCCTCGTCGACCCTCGGAGCGGCCGGGTTGGGTCCGGGTTGCCCCCTTTCCGATTACGTTTTAATGCGCTGCCGATGAATAATTAAGTCAATAATTCAGTGGGCCGCGAAACGAGTGCATTTTCATGCTCTCGGTAAGCTGGTTCTCGGTATTGAGTCGAGCAAAAGCGAGCAACACCTTCAGGAATCAGCCGGCGCAAGGCACGGCTGTCACAACAAATTTGGAATTTGTGCAACGAGAAACATTGCAGAATTGGGTTAACTTATTCCGAGCGTCCGGAAGTAGCATCCGTTCGGGTTATTCTATTTCTGGCTTTCGATCATAGTGTTTCGCTTAGCTCGAATCGAGATAATCCTGAATCAGCAGTGTCGTGGTGGGTTATTTGCATATCACTATCCGGGGCTTGTGGTCTCCGCAGAGAAACATTGTTCGCATTATGTGCTTGCTCCATACTCCGTGTTTCTGGTGCGCAGTGGGAAATAGGAAACTTTGTGCTCTACGTTGTGTCGATTTGCCCAAAAATAGAACACAAAGAACTTCCTTCCGATGAGTATTGGCCGTGTGGTCGAATGCTCGCCTGATAGGATCTGCATCTGCATCGGAAAGTTGTGGAATCGCACGGATGTGGTACCGTTCCTCGGCTTTTTCCGACCCTGAAACCGCATGAAACCGAGTCTCGTATCACCTTCCGCATCGCGACCGCCACCATCTGAAAAAGCAAACACGGTGCCGAATAGGAAAAATCCTGCTGCAGAAAAAAATAATTCCATCAAAACGAAGCCCAATTTAAACCAATGAAAAGGGTTCAAAAGTGATCATCGTTCAACAGAGAGAGAGAGTGCAGAATTTCGTGATAAAAAACATACCACGAACCGGCTTACCGTCGCAGTCAGGCGTTATGTTTGTCGATGCGATGCAAACTGGCCTCGGGACTAACACATTGTACTTCAAAACGTAAACCGATAATCTATGAGTTAGTAACGTAACGGAAGATAAAGGTTGATGAATATTAAAAATGAAGTACGCGAAAAAGGTTTTCGTCAGCGGTTTGTGACCGCCATGTGCCGGCAAATGTTTTAATCGATAAGCCAACATGAAGCTGGTAGCATTTTTACAAGTTTTGGCTACAGAAGGTTGACATCAAAGCATTCCTTCCATCTTTTGGGAATCTTTGGCATTCAGTTTTTCAATTTAATGATTAAGTTGTTATGTCTTGTTACTTGGCATAGATAAGAGATCATTCATTAATTTAGTTACATAATTGAGCAATATTTAATCTACTTAATCCTCGTAACAGAAGGAAAAAACACCGTATTGTTCACCTCTAGGGAGACGGATGAAACTTCATCGTTTGGTAAGCTTCACAGTCCCAAATTAAGTGATGGGATTCGTTAAAAGTTTTACGTTAAAAGCACAGACACAAACTGATGGAGCCAAATTCCCTCGCCCGCCAAGCTGCCGACCGATTGATGCGTATAAATTATTGAACACTGTTCAAATATTCATCGCCGCAGAGCACCACACATTCTTTCGTACCGTAGGCACACGCCTGAAAATAGTTGCGGTTTCAAAACAATTACCGGCCCGGTCCGTCTTGCCAAAGATTAGGCCAAAGTTCGGCTCCGCATGTTGGCTCACGTGTGATGTACCTTCGGTGTCAGACTCCGTGCGAACTTGACATCGGAACACGTGTTCGCCCTCGTTGGCAAGTAACGTGGCACTCGACCTTCCTCGGTGCAACTTCGGGCACCTTGCGGTGAGATGCTTTTATGAAGATTAAAGTTTCATAAAATTTTAAAGCTCTCGTAAAACTTCATCGCAAAGTTGGCTCGGATCGAGTCCCCGAATGTCATCCATTACAACCGCCCCCCGGGAGGGGTCAGTAGCCCACCGAAGCTGAACGTCCCCAGAGAGAGATACGGAGACCAAGAAGAGAATAGGTGCCGCATAAAAGGCAACAACAGCAGCAGCAGCAAAGCCGCTACCGATCCGTGTTAGCTAACATCCGATGCAGCTGATGTGTCATGTCGAAGATTGGTTTGATGGTTGGTCCTGAGTTGGTGGCCCAGCGAGATGCGCATCCTCGAACCGTGCTTGTCAATCGGCCCAGCAATTGCCGACATAAGTTAATTATGTTGCTCGATTTTAATATTTAATTTGGCAGTTTAATTAAAACCGTTCCGGTAGTGGCGTTCGAGCCGGAAACCCCCATTGTGGCTTCCCGGGGCTACTCCGGATGGTGGCCGGTTCGGCGTAGTGAACAAACATTTGGGGTGCGTCCAAGTTCCAAGAGCGTCAAATTTCAGCAAATCGACCGGCAGATAAACGCCCTTCGCCCTGCACCTGTGTGTGTGTGGTTCGATGCCCGGGGCAGGCGATGGAGGCGCCTGGTGCCGTCTGCTGATTGGCATTTTGGATTTGATATTGATTTTGGCTAAGCGAAACCAACCCCCAACCCGGCGGGATGATCCGGGGGCGGCTTCCTACCGATCGTCGGTGAGGTTCGGTAAATTTGCGTATGCATTCATGGGGCTCTCGGGCCAATCGAGTTTGTCAACTGCCGTCGCCGGTCGCCCTCCAACGCAGGCGATGGCGTAACGCTGCAATCGTGTCGCATAAAATTGCAATCACCGCTTTCCGGGGCCTCGGGCTCCTGGCCCTTGCCTGCTGGTGCTTTCCGGGAGCTTAGATTCCAAAATCAAACATCACACGTCTAGCGCACGTTAATGGAATGAACGTAATTTGAATATGAAACAATTTGAAAATTCGTTCACCAGCATATGCCAGTTGTGGCGATGGTGCGGGTCTCATTAGCGTGTCCGGTTGTGGTGCCCTGGATCGCCGTTTGATTAGTCGCTAATGATTGCTGCCAGTAACTGCAACTGACCACGTAGATTGAAAGAATGTTTTGGACACATACTCAATGCTGAATTTTAATTCTAAATTATTATTTCAATCCAATCAATAATGATAAATAATGCGAGCATAAAATGGAAGCATTCCAGGAAATCGGTTTCAAATAGACCCTCACCTATAGTTGGTCAAACTACAAACGATAAATAAAATAATGTACCGAAAACCGCTCAGACGGCAGCTTGGCGGTAGTGAAACTGCCATAAAAGCGCTCGCAACATGGCTCCACTTCATGGCTAATCTCGCCCGAACAGCACTTATCAAACTTTTCATATCCGAACCACATCCTTTGGGATGTTTCCCAGGCCGGCGTCGAGCCGGACGAAACAACGGCCACCATTTGGTCAAACCTTCACCGTCAACGCTATCGATGGTGAAGTCAACCGCAGTGGGCTGCACGCCTTGTGCGCTAGGAAAGAGGCTTAGCTTTTCCAACCTGACACCTTCGCCATATGCACGTACAGCACACGGCCACTCACACCGGACGGAACATCCGTTTGGACCTTAATTCAGACGGTATACCGCTTCCGGTTTGAGCAACGCTTTAAACGGCACCTAACCTCGGCTTGGCGGACGGGCTACAACATGAAACTAGTCCTCGGCAGGACGCAATAATTGAACCACTCGATGGTGTCGGAGAAGAAACGTTCAAGCTTCCCACTCGAAATATCCCGAAACCTCGATAGCTCCAATCGGCTGCCGTTCGAACAACCGATTTTCCAGTTTTCCCGAGTGTTTAGTTTTCCTGCCCAACCCGTCGGGCGACTCGAAGTGATCTTCCCGTCATATGTGCCATCATTCTGTCTATACGGGCGGCCGCCAAACCAGGAACCAATTGTCAACGCAGTGATTTCACAGCCAACATTTCGATTCGCCAAATCGTTATTGAATCAAAATCTTCCTTTTTTGGAGCTCGTCGAACCAAAATGCCGCAATGGTTAACCGTAGTAGCAGCAGCGACAGCATCGAAGCCAAATTGCCACCTGGGAATGTGGTGCTACTCGACCATCGTGCCTTTTGGCGCCGAACAGCGCTACAGTACAACCGGTGTTATCCACCGAAAGTACGGCGACGGCTGATCCTGATTGAGAAAAGGAGCGTCCGGCACCTGAGCTTGAACGGTAAAAAAAAAAATCTCGCAAAAGCACAGCTGTTAAAATGGTGTTTATCTAGCATCGTGTGGCACGATTCCAAATTTTTCGTTTTTGTCTTGATCATGTACCAAGCTACAACTACAGCGATGTTTTGTTTGTTTGGAATCAGTAAAACTTACTATAAAAATGAGTGGAACCTTTTGAAACACTTCGCGCTTTTATCGTCTTAGTGGCCTACCAATAGAACTAAATTCAAAGGACTATTCAATGTCTAAAGTAACATTGATTCTCAAATACTGCACGAAGTTTTACTCAGTGAAGAAACACAAGCCGCTTTCGCTTTTATGAAATTTTTCTTATACAAAAAACGAAAATATACAAAAACGTATTTCGTAAAAAAAAACCGTTGGAAAACCACGCAACACAAGCACACGCAACGCGAAATTTTCTTCAAGTAAATGTGGTGAAAGTTTGGAAAGAAAACTCCACCTTTTTTGTGGCGCTTGTCCTTTTCCCTCTCAAGAGGACGAATTTCCGTCCGAAGAGTGGTTTCAAGACGCGTCAGTGTGTGCAGAATGTGATCTCAATTTTCGTTTTCGCTTCCACAAGAGTTCGGCTAAAGTCAAGACAACAAACAACCGAAAGCCGAGGTCTCCAAAAAACGGAAAGGTTGCACGCTCCGGTGGTATTAGCATAATCATCTGAGAAAATTAAAATAATTAGGCCGGGAAATTTCCGACAAATCGCGGCGCTTTCATACGGCCGCCCGGCTGTGGGCGGCTGGATGGGGACGATGACTGCCGAGGACATTGATATGTTGCGCGGATGGAGGCAAAAGATGGGAAGAAAGTGTACTCAACGTGAAAACCGAAACCACCAAATGGAAGCGTGGCTTTCAACGCGTAAGTAGCGTTGGGAGTCACAAAGTAATGAGTATGCTCCATTTTCAACCGTTATTAGCGCCTCCGGGAGGGCGGTACTTTTTGTGTCCCGCACTTTTTGGGCGTAAGATGCCCGAAGCTGAGGAGGATGGAACGGTTTCTGTTTGTCTTTGATTTTATTTAACCTACGTCCGTGGAATGGAATAATTACGCCACTCCAGTGACACGAGAGATATCGCGTGACTAACTGTGACTCCATTTAAAATGTTCTTCAAGAGATTGGATTTTGAGAACGATTGTTTTTATTTACAGAAAATGCATCATCGGAGTATTATATTTAAGAAGTATGCGCTTAACTCATTATAGCCAATAATTGGATCTTCTATTGCTTTGACTTTATTTTAGTATCCATCGAACGGTCCGAGCGAATGAATAAAACTATGAAACTAAAACGAAAATGAGAATCAGAGTCTTCCAAAGAAAGAAGATCGAACACAAAAATAGCCCACACGGTTCGTAACGAGATGGCAATAAACTTTCGCTCATTGATAAATGATAAATCTTCATTCGTCATTAATGGAGCCCGAATTGAATAAACATCGCTGCCTGCAACTATCATCCCACATAAGAAACTTTTCCTGCGCTCCGGCAGCACCGACACTGATCCTCGCGTGGGACACTGGGGCGAGAAAAAGTTTTCCGATAACGCCTCCGCGTCGTCCAACTACAAATGGTAAAACGCCAAATACGCCTCCCGAATCCGAAATACTATATCTACCGCAATGTGAAAAAATGTGAATGAATGTGGCAAATCGAAGAAGAAAACAGATCCAACCGGCGGAGGAACCTCGCGTGGCCTGGCAGAGCATCGACGGATGCCTCACGTCAAAGTTTGATACTTCATTTACATCATTAGAGTGAGATTCGCTTCAAATACGGCAGCGGCACCACCATACACTGATCGGTTTGGGTTGTGCCACACTCGATAAAGCGGATCCGCGGACTCCAAATGGAGCGCGAATAGAGCGGTCCACGAGGATGAAAAATTGACTCTGTCTACTACGCCAATCAATCATCTCAAGTTGCGCCGTCGTCGCCGTGGTCTGGCGGCCCCATGAAGCTACTTAAAGTGCCGTCGTTATCGTTCGTCCTTTCGCGTGCCGCATCCTGTGAGCAGTAGTATTTCACGCATATCCTGTGAGTGTGCCAATGGCTGCTCACCGCTTCTCATTTGCTCACTTGCCGGCGAAATCATTGGCTCACAAAACGTCAAGCATTCCTACTCTCCGACTCACTTGCTCGCCATTAGCTGCTACAGACGGACTTTTCCGCCTGAAACGTTACTCAAAACAGAGGGAAAGGTTTGCGAAAAGTGTGTTTAGAAACGGGAAAGCGCGAACAGTGAGAAGCACGAGCTGTGATGCGTGAGAAACACGAGCGATGGTCACCCGAACACCCGAACGGGGGCCGCGAGAGAGCGAACGAACACTCGCGAACGGTGAGTTTTGGGCCGACCGCTCAGTAAGTTTTCGATTGTTTCATAGTGCGGGCGGATACTACAAAAGTGCGTTTACCGATTCTCGTCGTGTTGTGTACCCCCATTTACTGGCGATCTCGACGGCAAGGTTAGTTCGATGGTTAAGTGTACGATGGCAATTTTTACAACCACAATGAGGATGTACTGGTGAAACTTCTTCCGTATTTTTTTACGAAAGTGATACAGTAGTGGAAATAAGTTCCAGATGGCAACTGATTCGGTGGAAGCAGATGACGAACAGAGAACGTCCTTCATAATCGAGTAGTGTGTTTCGGTTGCTACCGGTAACGGTCTCCGGGAAGAAGCTTCACGCTTCCGGCAAAGCATGTGAATGTGTGACCGACCATTGTGCCACTGTGTGTTCCGCAAATGAATGGGAAAACATTTGCTCCTCGTTAGTGAAACTTTACCCATTACACAGCGCCGCAACGGGTAGTGATTGGCCTGTGTTGATAGCATGCGTGTGGTTGATGTGTGCCGCCAATAAGCGAAGGAACCACAGCGTACGGTGTGTGTGGTGTGTTTTTGTTGCAATCATTGTGGTTTGAAATGTTTAAAATAAAATAAGCAAAAACGTGTATGCGGCATCGGTCTATTGATCGATCATGAAGAGAAACCACGGGAAAGGAATATAACCGTGACACGTAGCGTGGAACCAACACATTCGCGTAACAGATTCCGTATCATCGCGGTCTGTTGATATTTTTGTTTTCTTTTCGTTTCTGTTGCAGCCGTCGTAGTTGTGCAGCACTTTTACAGTGTGTGCCGAAAAACAGCAGCATCGCACAGGTACGTACAGTGTGTTGTGCTAGACAATGACTTCCCCACATTATTTACAGCTATTTGGTGGATGAATTGAAAACGGGAAATAAAATACAAAGAATCTATAAAGGTCGAAATCTATAAAGGTTTTTCCATCGGTCCAAAATATGTCGGTCTGTGAAGTACTGTCTGGCCCGTCCAACGAGCAACAACAGAGTGTGAAATGAGTTTTTGCCATCGCACATTTTCCGTATCTAGCCGTTCGTGCCGCATGTGCTAGTGCCCGCCCCGATGTGGCCTTAATGTGAGTTTGATTTGCATCCTTGTTGAGAACACGGCTCCTATCAGCTTCGTGCCGGTTGCTCTGCACACACCTAGGCGCGCCCGCCGGAATTGCACGAGGGAACTAAATCACTATCGCAAATGGACGTTCTCCGTCCACACGATCGTCCTTGTCCCGGACCCGTTGCTCTAAAAAGCCCCCGAGGTTATCAATGGCCCTACGCGGCGCGCCGTACGAACACGCACGCAGCGCGACTCAGCCCCGCCACTCACGCACATTATCAACTGTCGATCAGCCTGCGTTTGATCTTGCGATGACCGTCAACATCTCCGTGCGACGGCCATTGGCTCGTGCATTTAATGGCGTTACGTGCACAGTTACTGTTGCGCACCACTGTTCCCGCGACCACGTTGGTGTTGGTGGTCTCAGCGGCCAGATCTCTTTACTCTCCATTTCCTCCATTCCACCGTCATTCGAATACCATTTACGGCCCGGTCCGCGGGCCACGATGCGATGCGTAACTTCGTTTCGTTTCGATAGCCACCACCGGGGGCGCTCCGTGGCTGTCGCCAGGCCATTAAATCGAAATCGAAGTTCGACGTAAAAATCCGCTCCGTCGCTTGGCCGGGGTGCGGAACCGCGGTTTGGTGCGAAAATGGTTCGCGATGTTTGTTTTGGGTGTTGTTTATATCCGTCATCGTCGCAGTGAGGGCCAAAGCCATCGCCGCCGTCACTGTCTGCGAGCCGGCCGTCGTTCCGCCATGGCCACGGTAAATGGAACTCCGGTGGCGAAAAAGGTGGACGATGCGACAGACTAATGTACGGAGCGGAGGGGGTTCCCGGATTTTAGCGAGTTTGGTGGGCCGAAAATTGGAAAGATAATCAAAAACAAGTCACGCAGACAGGCTTTTACGCGACTCACTGCAGTCGAGCGGGCGAGAATCGTCATGTTTTCGATTAAAAAGTTGTAAAATATTTTCCTTTACGAAATTTCGAAGAGTTTCTGTAAGGTAATGGGATTGCAGGGCGGCTTCAAAAGGATCCGAGAAATTCTTTTTAAATAAGTAAACAAACAACCCGATCGAGAAGTCGACCCCAAAAGGGTTTCACTAGCACTTACTGGAAATTCCAACGCACACAGTTCAAACCGTCCACCGTGGGTGGGTTCATAATATCATGCGGGTCGCTGGGAATCATAATTTTTGTTTACGTCCTTGCCCCCTCCGTGTGAGCTGCGTGGTCCATAAAGATGCACGTGCCGTCGAAAATCGATTGCTCCCGTTAACCGCGATGTCCGACCCAATCTGCTTCGAAAGTAAACAGCGAAAATTGACCACACTCATTAATGCGCAGCAGCAGATGTTGCCGGGGGAAGTAAAATTAGATTGACTTTATTACACCCGCCCGCCAGAGTGGGTCGTGGGTCGCGAGTTGCGACACGACCGCCGCGAGGGATATGCTTTATTGCTTGCGCAATCCGTATTAGTGGATTAGAGTGTTTTATGGATGTACCATTTACCCACCATCAGTCGCAAAATACTTCAGCAACATTCAATTTTATACTACCACATACTTGTTGTAAATTGTATTAAATAAAAGCAGCGACGGATGATTCGTTGTTCAAATAATTTCGCTGTCGGCAGACCTGAAACACCTGCCCCGAGGGAGCCGACGGCCGAATGAACTCATCGCAAAAATGTTCCCACATCGTACGCCTATCACGTGCGCCCGTTCCGCTTCACCGTGAGTTTATGCATATTTGATGCACATTTTCAAACTCGCCCGAGACGGCTGGGCCGTTTCCCACGGAGCTTCCCGTACCGGTGGAAGCAGCCCAGGTTCGGTATGGAGAACTTCCAACGGACGCCGAGCGCCCCTGTTTGTGGAGTGCATCGAGTGGATCTGCAGCAGCCACCGTCCGCTTAAGTGCATTATGCAGGTGTTTAAATGTTTATATTTACTTTCCGCCGGGTGCTGAGGAGCGGTATTTAAGCTAATGCTTTATAATGCTCCCCCGCCCGTAAGGTGGTTACCCATCTGGGGCTGTGTAAACGATGGGTGACAGTGTTTGGGCAGTGCTCTTGACTGTAAGAGGCCACTCCGACCAAACAGACGATTTGTGGCATGAACGTTTCGTATGCACTCATGCGGCCAATTATGAAAGACGATTGTGTTGTCGACAACAGAAAAACCGGAGCTCCATGCCCTGCGCTGAGATCATTGCATTCCGTAACTGCTCGATCACCTTCAAATGCCATCGACCACGTAGAAGCTGCGCCGTTGTGAATTAATTACTCGCGACGTCAAACTGTTTCATCACGTGGAGACGATTAGCTGCCTTCGCCTCTCACGATCTCTCAGTCAGTGATGCGTTACCCGCAGCGTAATTAGCATCCCAGTGTTAGTATGGCTCCGCTAATATGTGTAGAACGTGGCACTAATTGTTGAGTTTTTAAACAGTGCTGAAACCGTCAGGTCGCATTTTTTATCCCATAAATTTCATAAAACCCGTCTCCGCTTTTGGGAGCTCTAATTAATGGGGAACCAACCAGAAATCCCCAAAAATATGAACCCTTCGCACAACATCCGCTGACAAGCGGGCGACACACGGTTCGTCAAGTTGACAAACACAGTTCTAAAAATAGCCGATGCTTCATGCGTCTTGTGCGCTCATCGTTGGCCGGTGGTGTGTAATAATTAATACAAGTTCCGTGCCAAGACGCCGCCCATTCGGTTGAACTTGAAAATATTTTCTTTGCCCCAAAAATGTGCCAACCGCCAGACGGGGCAAACGGTGAAGAGCTGGCCGGCGGATGATTGGATATGTTTTGCTTCGTCCCTACGAGCGACGTGCCGGTTCCGGTGCTTAATTTTACGACAATTTCTGGCTCCGGCCAGAAAGGGTTCGACGTACGGGCGTGTACCGGACAACGAACCGGCGAACGAAAATGACAACTCGTTTCGATTTTCCGATGCCACCGAATTTAAATCGATGTCGGGAGAAACTATTTCGGGTCGCTGTTGGGCTTCCTTGGTTCCGTTTCAATTGCGCCGCACTAGTCTCGGGCGTAATGGGGCGACATCTGATGGGGTGTCTGCCGGCAACGTGAGAGATGGTAGATGATTGAGCTGTTGGCGGTTGTCATCTACAATGTCTGGCCCAAATGTTTGTAGAAAGTATCTCCAATCTTTCGCTCCGATTGTGTGGTTTTCAGTTGGCTTATCACGCTGTCGCTGCGGACTTATTTGATTGCCTTGAACCTAATCAGCTAGTTCGTACACAGTCTCGTGCAAGAGGTACCAAATCTGTCGCGGTTCATATTCCCCAAAGCTGCGAGTTCTACAAAAAGAAGAAGCATACAATTTCTTTTAAACTTTTATATTATTTTATGGAACACAGCATCTTTGAAAACATGGAATCTGGAACATACCCCATTAAGTGAGCACCATTTCTACAACTCGTGGTGTGTTTTTATTATACCCCGTGGGGTGATCCCATCACCTCGTTTCATCCCAAAGTTCCCTCTATTTCGGTCAGACCTGGGCTCTGGCGTTTCAGTAGTGCCGTTAAGGAACTTTGGTTTGAGCCATTTACATGTCTGAGCCGGTGGCGTATAAATCATATTTATTGTTCGGACCAGGAAACGCCATTTTCTGTGCGCGTTGACGGTTTGCACCGTTGGCATGGTTGAATGTATTTTATCGCTTTGATTTGTAGATGAATAGTAGCGACAAGTGGACAGGTTGTGTAACGTTGTTCTGACTTTTGTATCGAAAACAATACCGAGAAATGTCGCAGAGTGATTAAGTATTTTTATGCGATTGATCACTTGAAGGTCGTTCTGAATGTCACGTAGTGTTCATCTTAAACCGGTAGTAATTTATGTTTTCTCCATAAAATAAAGCAATTTCAGAGCACTACTATGCTCACTCGCTCAATCATCCATTTCTGTTACTATTGTGAAGGCCACATTCCACCGACATATTCGTCATCGAAGAACACGAAGCAAACCTTCATCACTTCAACCGTAGCAGTTCTGGAGTTGACACATTTCCGACGTCGAAACAGTTTCGATTGTATTCCCACTGCGTGAGTCAGTGACAGCAACAACACGGGACCGTAATGAGTGGTCGTTACCCCATTTACAGCTTCGTTTCACGGTTGTCCATCCTCGCAAAAAGGAAAGGGCCCAACTCTGTGACCCACACTCGAAAATGATCCATTGTGCCGCGCGTTGCCTACGCGTGTCAAGTGTTCATCAATGTTTTCTCCGGCAGAGCATTGTTGTTGTTTGCCGGATGGAGTTTGAATAGGATTTTACACACACTGGCCGGGGTGCTCCTTCTCAGAATGGCAGAGGCGTGAATGATACATTCTTTGCTCCATTGTGTATTTTAACATTAATCGGTTTTGTTTCGAAACCACAAAAACTGTAACCGAACGCCGCTGTAAAGTTGTAGGATTTTTTCCCAAACTTCCCGGGAAGCGTCTCAGCGCACCGCATGTGTCCATTCCGACTGTCGGGAACTCGTCCCGTCTCGCTGTCAGTCATTTTTCTGGCATAGAAATTTCGAAAACAAACTTTTGCCACACTCGACGGAAAACTTATCCATCCCCCGGCAGCGGCTGCGGCGACGGCTGTCATGTCAGAAAGGTGTCCACACAGTGACGCTCCGACATCCTGGGGAGGAAAAGTTGTTTTCCATTCCACGGTAATTTGCCGTGCTCCGAAATGCGGGTGGGTCGCTGCGTGGCACTGTAAAGTCAATAATACGCATAGCGGACAGACGCAGGGGTCCCTGAGTGAGGTTAAGCTAACAAATCTTGGTTTTTTTTCGTCTCGTTCGGTGTCTTACCACCGGGTTTGGATTGTTTACGGAGGCTATCTTCCGCCCTGCGCTGGTCGAGATCGAGCGTCGTGCGGAAAAGTTGAATGATGCCTACCGTTTCCCGTTTTTCCCGTAGATTATGGAGTGCCGGTGGGGCCAGCACACAGTGGGGCACCCTGTGAACACTCTGTTTCTGAGAGAGAGCGGGAGAAAACAAGGGTCTAGCAGGCAAACAGTAGGGAAACACATTGCTGTCGGTGGGACGAGCGCCACCACAAACAATCAAACAGAACTAATGATACAAACATTGCCGGATAGGACCGACCGAGACCTCTCTCCCGGTGGGTGCGCACGGTAAGCAAGCGGGGGCTTTCGAGTGATGAAAAAGTAAGGAAAAGGACGCTCGAAAAAAAACGGAAACATCAAACACACTCCGTCCTGGAATCTCTCGAGTGGCGCAAATGAAGAAGATCAGCCTTAATTAATGGCAATTGCCGGTTGACATGCGTCACGAGCATCACGGGCCCCGACATCCGTGCCACTGGCAGCCGTGTGTCCATCATCGGTGGTCAGCATACGGGGGTGCCGCGCACGATCGACA
This sequence comes from Anopheles cruzii, assembly GCF_943734635.1. Classification (NCBI taxonomy): domain Eukaryota; kingdom Metazoa; phylum Arthropoda; class Insecta; order Diptera; family Culicidae; genus Anopheles; species Anopheles cruzii. Next base: position 55,677,050 of record NC_069144.1, on the reverse strand, counting down.
CACGGCCCAGCAGGCAACAGTTGTTGTCACATGGCGGGGCCTGCTGTCCTGATATTTTACTGTTATTTTGGCTTGATGGTCGCTAGTTTATTCTTTCCGTGGAACTCGCATTCCGGCACCACGGCGTCCGCATATCGGACCACACCATCGCAACGCCCTTGTAACGGAGCCCTGATTTTTTAACGACTGAACCGCCGGCAGCAGCAGCGCCAGAAGCGGCTGTTTGACAGTTCGGGAGGTTCTCGCACGAGTCTGGCGAGTTCATGTTTTATTCAGTGTGACTGATGATGGCGTTGTTTTAGCTCCTGTTTATTTTACGGGTGGTTTTGGTCTCTTCCCGCGGCCCCGCGGTGGGCCGGCCCCGTGGTTGATTGTGGGCAAATTTGGACATGATTTACTTGCACCTCGTTTTGGGGTGGTTGGGTTGATTTTTTCCTCTCGAGTAACGGTCGGTGCGTGCGCCACGTCGCCGTGCTTAGAGACCCCGGAGGGAGATACTGGAGCGCACGAGGGCTTCGCATATGACGGCCCCCCGAGCGAGCGAGCCGAGACATGATTTGGAGGCTGCGTCAGTCGTCCGGAAACCGAGTGCCGAATCGTGTATGCATTATTTATCGTCTGCCGTGGGACCACGACCCGCGGCACTCATAATTTCGGTGGTGCGTCGCTTTGGAGACCGGGCGCAGTGCAACACACGCCGGTTCGGAGAGGTGGCAAGGATCCACTTCCTGCGAAAGACGCCGGACGCCGGTGATTCATTAATCTTTTCGCACTGCCATCAAGTGTGCCCATCATGGCGCATTTCATTTCTGACACCTTGAGGGGCCGGCGGTTCACCCGGATGCGTATCATTGCCACGTGGTTGAAATAAATAAATTGCACGTCCCGGTGTATTTGGTTTAACGCAATCAACTGTGCTCCAGAAATTGAATTTATTAATTGGCGTGAAATATGAAATGTTCCGTCGAGGCCGCGCCGGGTGTTGCGAAGACATTGGCGGACAGAAAAGATTAACATCATTCAACTCCGGTTCGTTTATGGTTTGTCTCGTGAAACACTCTCTTTTGCCTCGTGTTGGCGAACGGGTTTTACTTTCCGCCGCCGGAAGCGGTTTTATTTCAGATATCCAAACATTTTCGAGCGCAAGCTCATCTACCATTCCCCTGCGTGCTGAGAACGAGGCGTTAATCCGTTCTCCGGGAGCTACACTTTCGCGCGCGGTGAGAAGTGAGAACAGAAACAACAACAACAATGCTCAAAAGCCGAAATGCGCAAGAAGAAGTCGTCCTATGCTGCCGAGAATCTTGCGCGCGACCGCGACCCTGTGGAGCGGTTTTATGGGAGCGTTTTTACGCCACGCTTTAAAACGATGTGCGAGATACATTTTTCATGATGGCCACCGCCACCAATAAAAGAGCATCCGAAGGAGCCCGTTCCGCCCGCGTGTGCCGGCGTAAAAGTGCGCACACAATCATATATATTCCCCGTTGGGTTGTTTCCGTTTGGCGGTCCTAGGAATATACAATTTACAACAGAGTATCACCATTCTCATCACCGCACCGCAATGGCACACACAGCACACATTATTTGAAGACGTCACACCACGGCACGGCACTGTGACTTCGGCAAAGTGACCGGCTCACGAAATCAGCACCACACACATATTTAGGTTTCTGATTACGCATTCCAGCTCGCTGCTTACAGTACACGGTTCCGTAGTCTTTTCCGTAACACCGTTCGAACACCGGCTGGGTAGATCATCTCCCCCACGTGGCCACGGGATTTGATCTTGATCCACCGTATCGGCCACCATGGGACGGGGCGCGCGTTTGGTTTATGCGCTCCCCAAAATTTACAGTGCAAACATGCAAATAAAGACGGATTGCCACCATTTACACTTGCCGTGGCCACCGATTGCCGCGGCAGAGCATGTGTATGTTGGCGCGTTGGCGCATCGGAATCGAGGTGGAGGGCGAGTAAATATGTTTCTTTATTGCGATGAATTGCCCCGGGCGGTTGCCGCGAACGTGCCCGGGCGAACCCGAGCCTGTAGTGAAATTGGATAAATATTTCAAATCTTTGCTTCGCCGCAATTGCCCATTTTATGTTCCCCATTTGGGCGTGCCGATGACAAATGTCACACGCGCGCCCAAGGTCGGTTTCTATGACAAACCGTTTATGTGGTGCCGTTGGCGTCGTTTGAAGGAGTTCTGTTGTGTTGAAATTACTTTTGAGAACGTTCTGTAAAAAATGTTTGTAATAATTCAATAACTTTTTTCTTTTTTGCAGGTAAGCGACACGGTGGCGTGGTGAATATGACAAGGACCGATCTCCAAGCTCTGCAGGCAATCTCGGCAATCCCGACAGAAATATCGTTGCGTGTCTGTCAGTGGCCACGTTGCGAAAAGAATTGTTCTCTCCTGTCAAGCTGCCACTTGGCGCAGATTGGATTTTGTGACTTGATTTCGGCACTCGTGGTTCGGTTTCATTTTCCCAAAAGGCAAACCGGGCGTTCCCATGACCACGATTGGTACCAGGCGGCTCCACTACGGGCCACCATGCGCCTCCACGGATTTTCCGTACCGAAATATCCTATTTCGGCAATTTTCGCATCAAATGACAATCTTGCCATTTTGCCCGTTTGCTGTGACGTGTGTCACCGTTTTCGATGGAGCATTGGCCGGCCCCGCGCATGCCGTTATTTGTTCATAATTTCATTTATTCAAATTGACTTCTAAATCTTTCTTAACTTTCGCCGCGATGCGCGTTTGCCGGTGAAAGCCGGTCGTTATTTGTGCCACTCGGTGCCGCTCATATTTTGGCGCAAGTTTCGAGCGAAGAGCTGCGCCTTTAAACGCGTATCCCCGCGGCAAGCATTCTCCGTTCTGGCGGAATGCTTCACACACGTGTGCCGTCTACGTTCAGCTTCGACTTTTGTCGACTTTGGTCGCGTGCATAAATTGATAAATATGAAAATAAGCTCAAAATCCTTCGTAAGCGGCGGTGCTGGGCGTTGGCGTCGGGGAGTTGTTGTTGTGCGCTCATACGCGCGCGGTGACCGTTGTCATAAACTTAAACTCCTCAATTGATGCCGCGCGCCAATGCCCTTCGGGCGACGCGCTTGAGCTGCCATTTGCTTGCTCCACAATTTTCAATTTGTTTGGTGATTTTGCTTCGTTGCGACAATTTGCATTTCGATATGATTGATATTAAAACAGGGTAAATTTGGTTAGAAGTTTGTTCAGTTTAACGATTCTATACAGATAATTTAAGTATTTTTTCGGTGAATAGCCCGAATTGTGATGTAGAATAGTGCTCCGTTCCCGTGAAATGTTTGGCATAACATGGCGGTTCCACTCCTTTGGGACACAGCTCAAAGCTACAGCCAGTTAGCCGGAGCGTTAGCCCATGATCCATGTTTCATGCGAAAATGTGGAACAATCCCATTTAGCCAAAGAGATTGGTTTGTGAACACACGGCCGTTGCGAAACCGGCCGGTTGTGTCGGTTAGCTTGCACCAGGCCACACAGTACCGGAAGCGGCAATAAATATCGACTCATTTAATGAACACACGCAATATTCCCACGGTGGGTCCGCTTCCCGGTCTTTTTCATTATCAAAATGGACGACCACACATAAAATTAGCTAAGGCTTGGCTAGGAAACCCATTTTGCGTTTGTTACGTTCCTCGTTTTGCGATTTTCACGTGCCACCCAAGGGATCGATGCCGGTTTCTCGTGGTTCTGCTGACGAAAGCGGTACTAGCAAAGTTGTAAAAACGATAGACCAAATGAACTTTAATAGTGTTTTGTAATTACGAAACAAACAAGGTGCTTGTGTGTGGGGAACGACCGCATAGTATCTACATTTACACGCAGGGGTCGATACTCTCGTGGTCCTAATGCCAATTACGAGAGCCATTAGTCAGCATAGTCGTGAAACCTTTCTGTCATCGCATTCGGGGCATGTCTAGTTAATTGGTGTAATTATGAGACCGAATCTGGTTGGTGTTACGCCGTGACGAAAAACTTTTCTTCTTCAAACCCATTTCGCCCTGTTTCGGTGATGCTATTAATAGTTGAAACTTTTTTAACCAACTTGTGCCCGAAAGAAGGCTCTCGAATGCCCTACGGGCGACGGATGGCACGGGACATCGGGACACGGTTTCTATCAGGACAAACCTTGGTCCCTGACACTCGGTTGATGGGTTAATTTTGCCCCAAAAGTGGATCGGTGCGGACCGCCGGTCCCGAAGGCTGTGAAAGTTTCGCAACCACCCAACCCAACCACGCGGAACAAGCCAGAAGGTGCAGAAATTGGTTAGCCCCAGGCAGATGGTCTGGTTGGGGTGTGAACCTCCCCGAATGCCCCTCGATCAATTTATGCTCAGCGACACGACGGAAACAAAACCACGACTTTGAACGAAAATTTGCGGTTTTTTGTGTGTTTCGAAGTCGAATCGGTTCGAATCTTGGCCAAAGCCGCAAGCTGACGATGAAAAGTTTTCACTGCTGGCAAAGTTTAAGGGGGTCGATACCGAACCGATGGAACCGTTCGGTGCCATGTGTTGGAACGGATTTTTCCTTCCGACGGAGATTAAGCGTGCTTTAAAGCGGAGGGTTTCTGTTTTCGAACACATTGGGGAGAGATTATTGGTGTCTAGATACCGAGTTTTCGGGGAGAGATTAAGTGCTTAAGGGAGTAAAGTTTCCAATCTTCTTCTATTACCTGCCCCTGTGAAGGATTATACTTCTTGATGGATTTTAATGGTACGCTCTTTGTATCGTACAGAATAAATAAACTCCTGAAGTTTAAAACGATCTCGCGGTTAGTAGCAATAAGTATATTAAACTAACTCTGGAGCATTATGATTTTTGTTCGATTATTATAATTGGAATCGTACATTATCTAACGAGGTCTCATATACTTCGAACTGTGATTAACGAATGTGTAGCTACTTTACGATTATGATTTAGTGGAGTGACAAGATTTACGATCGGCACGGGCCCCTGTATCATGACCGCTTTTGCTCCACGCACGAAAGTTTCCCCTACATCAATAGCATCATAAATAATCGACTAAAGGTGCAACTCCGTCGTTACGTGTGTGTGAGTTGCCACGGAACCCTCCCCACGGAACTTCCCGAACAGCTGTTTGCCGTAAATTTAACGATCCTGCTTTCCCACAACAGACAGGGGAGTTCGCGTTCGAAAACCTGTTATGAGATGCGAAACCTTGACCGTCATAAAATGATCACCCAGTTGAAGAAGGGTCCGTCGGCGGCGGGACCTCTAGGCGGGCGGACATTGTTTTCTACGACACCGCGAAGAGAGCTGTCTGCTCCCTCGTCTTATCAACGCGACTGGTGAATATTTCAAAATAACAACCGATGAGTGCGCCGCGCCAATGGCAGGGACGCCCGATTAACGGCGGTACTTGGGAGATTTCAATTTGCTGCCATAAAAGTGTTCTGTTGTTATTACACTGCCACAGCTCCCGGTGGCGGGCGGACGGTAGAAAAGAAAATCAGATGAACGGAAGAAGACACTGATGGCCGAAACACAAGTTGAAGCCGAGCACTACACCTCCCCACGGGACTGTTTCCGTCGTCGTCGGCCACGGGAATTAAATTAAACTTTACTGACTCGCCAATCGCGCCGAGATGCGGGAGCCTTTTCATTGCCTCAGAAGTGGCCTTAAAACGAAGTTTAAGCATATTATTGCTCTCCACCCGAGCATAATTGTAACCACCGCCGACGGTGGTGCGCTTTCGTGGCACGGGAAATCTTCGAATGGGGTGCCGGCGAAGTTTTCAAAGCACCTTGGCGGCCAACTTTGAAATCCATAATCGTCTTATCTGCTTTACGGTTTGTGCGCATGCATAGCAACACTGGACCCAGGAACGGTGGCCGCAGGACAAAACAGCACGTGTGGCAGTGTTTTCAAAATTTCAAAAAAGGCTCAATAATTAATGCAACATTCTTGTCTGCAGTAGCGCAATTTTCCATGTTGTTGTTCCACTGAAGCTGGTGCATTGTAACCGCGGGCAGTATCAATCCGTTCGCCAGTAATCTTTTCAAACTCTTTTGATTAAAGTCTTTAAACTATATTCTTGGGATAGTGTCTTGCTACAAATTGCATAATTCATAACAATACAATAAGGCCACACATAAAAACTATGGACTCCGAGCAGCGCCGAGTTTATTTAAGAGTTCCGCAAACTTTCTAGACACAATAGCACCACCACGCTGGGGTGAGCTTTGAATTTATGACATTAAGTTTAAAGTCTTGCAGATGGCACACCGAAAGGCAAGAGCCAGCATATTCTTTTGCTTCGACTCCCGTTTGACCGCTTGGGTTCGGTGTGAGCCAAGCGGACAGTTGCGGTGCCACATTGGTATGCTTTCTTTCGTGCCCTGGCAAGAAGACTGTGGGAAAGTAAATGACACCCCTCAAACAAGCACAATAAAGCGTAACATTTATGGGCTCATCTTTGTATCGATCTCGGCGACCTGGACCTTTCGGGGTCAGTTGAGGTTCGATCCCATAAATTGGTATTTCGATGGACCAGCCTCGGGGGGGCTTACTAAATTGTAGGAGTAAATGACGCTTGAAGAGGGTAACAGAAATGTGTGTAGACGTTTAAATTGATGTTCAGAATGTTTTATTTGCTGTGAATTCTCTACGAAATGATGTTGAAAATTTTATTCGAAAATATTACAGTACATTCTACAATTTTTTGAAGTAACAAAATTTAAAATCGTGGTCCCGGAAACACAGTTTTGCGAACCCCGTTCGGTATGCACAAATATTTATCGGACTCTAAAATTTCCGACCGGACGCAAAGCAAGACCCGAGACCCTAGACAATGATACCCTGATGAACGTGTTTCCACACATTGCCGCCACGGGACGCCACTTCGTTTGGCATAAAAATGTTTATCACTTTCAAGAATGTTTCCAGAAAGATACGTGTTTTACGACTTTTGGAATCTTTTACGAAAGCGGCCTTGCGGTGACCAAGAAACCCAGCACCCAGCACAATCGTTACCCCCGGGGCCATACGAAAAAGGGGATTCACCCAAAATGTCGTTCGTGGCGTGGCGTAGCGTGTGTGTAAGTGTGCGGTCCGTATGTGGCCGGTCGGAATGGAGAGGTTTGTTAGTTGTTTATTATTTCTGTGCGTCGCAAGAACCCCTAGGGGTTGGCTAGAAGAAGAGCGAATCGTTAAATTCGTGGAAATTCCACAAGATGATGGCGGCCACGAACCGGCGGCCACGAACCGGCGGCCACGTGGTCGTGGCCTGGAGATGTTGCCTTCGCCGGCACATCTTGATAATAATTTCGATTAAGAGCAAACGGGACGGGTCGCCCCATCGTCGGGTCGTTCTCAAAACTTTTCGACAGTCAAACCGTTGACAGGACCTGTGCTGGACCTGTCTGGACTGAGATGGGTCGAGCACCCGTGCGCCATCGGGTGGTTGCAAATTTTGTAACATGCCACATGGCCACACCAGTTCCGTCAGGTGCGGTGTTGACAATCGGGCGACCGAGCAAGAAATGAGTGAGTGAGCCGGCAAGGGTCTTCTTTATCGTAAATCAGCCTGGGTTTTTAATAAACTTAGCCCCGAAGCGTGGCGTAGCGTTTGTCCGGACGCGGTTTGTGCGCTGAACGTAATTTATTGCATTCCGACAGGCAGGCAAGCGAAATGTAGTAGGGTTTACGATTTTCGACCGGGTTTTACGACGCTACAACTCGGAAAAGAAGAAGGACCCAGCTTTATAATGCAATTAGTGCGCCAAACTAGAAATTTTATTTAATTTAAAAAGCTTACCTTGGCGACTGGGAATCGAAGTCCTGTGTAGTGGTTAAGTATTTCACACTGCAGAAAGGAGCAAATCCCAATTCCTATCACATCGAGTGACGTCATACTTTTTTATCATAAAAAAACTATGTCCGTTCGTCTAAAAAGCTAAAGTCAATTTCGCTGGTCGCGTACCATTTGTCATCATGGTCGGAAATCAGCGCGCGCCACTCAAGTACCCAAGACGGTTCGGGCTCTGCCAAACACGGTGTGCCACTCGGTATGCCACCAACCTGACAGTTGATAAACCGGAAGCAAACCTCGTGACAGGTCGCGCACTATAAATAACCTTCGGCTATTGCCCCCGGCCTTTTTGAGCCCCCCGTGCCACGGTTCAGGCGGCGACACTTTGCTCTATTGCAATTAGCGTTAAAAGCAATCGATTATTCCGTCCCGGGTTCGTGGTGCGACTCCTTAGCCGGCCTTTTCCGGAGGTTCCAACCGAACGAACGAACGATTTTTCGGTTCGGGCCCCAAATTGCCGTCTAAACTTTTTCTTGGTCATTCACACGGCGTCGGTCACAGTCAAGGAAAGATTCGCGCAGTCGTCCTACAGACGGACCACCGAGCACCGAGGAAGACAGTTCTCGCGACCGTGACCACAAAGCGGAGTTGAACGGAGGTAGGGTTCACGGTAGGAGTCGCGATGGGGGCTTACAACTGGAGGTTCTATTCTTGGCCTGACGGTGTTAACATTTCCATTCAAATGCCGGTGCCGGTGATTTTATGCCTCATTTGTTGACGTCTTCGTCGATCACATTCGGGGCACATTTTTTGTTGAATATTGTATTGCTCGAGTCAGCATCTGAAAACTTTTTCCAATTTTTAAAAACCTCCTGAACGGCCCCATCCCAACCAAACACTTGAAATGACTGAACACTTCATTTTTTTATGATTTCTAATCTAATCGATAGTGGTTCCGCACCCTTTCGTGTGCCATATTTCAAAAAGCTTTCCCTGTCATTGTTATTCGTTTTTCTTTTCGTTCGAGAGCTCGTTTCCCTTGTCGGAATGTTGCTTCGGGTGGTCCATTTTTCTCTGTTTTCCCCACCAATCGACTGACAAACACATCAGTACATGGATGGGTTCATTCTCAACCCCGATGGGTTTGCCGGTTTTTATGTGTATGTCTTCGTTTCGCGCGCGCGTAAATTTCCGAAGGGATCCGTTTCCCGAGGGTCCTGCGAGGAAATTTGAAGGAATTGTCTGTTTTTGGGCCCTCTTCCTCTATCGCAAACCCTCGATACCCTCATCGTCATCGTTCTTTTCTCGCTCGATGACGATATCATCTTGCCCCTCACGTATGCGAGTATTTTATGACACCAAAAACGACCGACCCAGAAATCTTTTCCCATGTCTCGGCCATCTTCCCGCAGCCATCTTGCGATTTTGTCCTGCAATCCTTCAATCCCGAGACCCACCGTTAAGGGCTGGACACTTTGTTTCTGTGGCGGAGAAGCCACGCCGGCATTTCGGAATACTTTAAAGAAGGAGAACTTCGTTTTCGGCACTTCCGTGGCCCATTTGGGGCGCAATAGCCCCGACATTGTGGTGCTGGTGCGGTTTTTGAAACCGCACGCAGCTGGGGTGTGTCCTGGGAATGACAATCGTGACGAGGGGCGAGCACTCCCGGCGCGTATCCCGCTGTTGTGACATTCGTCGAGCTCGGTTTATTGCTTTGGCCAACGGCGTCCCGCTGTGGGTTTTGCTCTGTTTCGCTCTCGCCGACCAGATGGGCCAGCGTACAATGTATTAGGGCGCAATTTGAGTGGAGCAGTTTTTTTGTGTGTGGCAATTTCGATGTCTGCCGACGATGTCGGTGCCATCTAATTATGACGGACCCGCCCCCCGATGCTCCCGACCCGAGCGCAATCAGGTTGCCATCAGTCAACGGCAACCTTAAAGCTGGGCACCGTGTGCACGCCACCGCAATTCATTGACCTAATTGTGGGGCTGCCAGCCAGCCAGCCAGCAGACCTTGCCCATGACAGTTCTAGGCATTGCGATCGTCATGCGAGCCGAGCTCGCAATTCCGTGGTTTTTATGCGCCATCGGGGGCGCGCTTCTCAGCTTTCGGTGGCCGTGTTCGTTGAAATCCGAGACACGAGACTAGCAACGTACGCAAATGACGTCCACGTAGATCGGATAGTTCGGGATGTCAAGGAAAGGGGCTGATTCATTGTTTCTCGCGCGGGGGTCACGCAAGGCCCCGGTGGATACCGGATATCGAAAATCCATCACGGACCGCATATGACGCGCACCGTAACCTTGCTCTCGATGAAAGCGAACTTTCACCGTCTCGATCTGCCGGTCTCCGGAACTCCGCCCCTGCCTTGGAACCCCTTGCCTGGTAGATCCGTAAAACAAAACCACCACTAATAGCTCACATCATTATTGTATCGCAAGCGGTTCTATTTATTCTCGACCGGGAGCCACTCCGGTTGGCTGGCCGTGGGTCGGGGCGCTGCACCATATGAACGGAAGCCAGATGATGTCATTCCAGTCAGCGGGACGGTTTTTGGCTGTATCATGCGACTGTGGATTGGAAATTGGAAAGGTTCCCCGCACATTACGACTTCCTGTGACATCAGATGCCGTTTATATTTATGATTCCGACATTCATTTGCCGTACACTTACTTCTGCATAGTTAGGCTTCTAGGAATATTTGGACTGTAACCCAAGCGTGGCGTCCCGCTAGCAGGCTGCTCGCTCGTCATAACCATCATTCACCGTGGTACGGTTTTGCGGTCCATTAAGCCTCGGGTGTACCCGGGGATAAGTAACTCACTCTCTGGGCACCCTCATTTCCATTGTTGTGGCGAAGATGCTTGCCACTTGAGCAACCGGCAATGGTTCCGCCCGGCAACGGAGGCAACCTTTATGGTTTATGCCCCCGAGATATCGATCGCTTCGAATGTAGACATCCGTACTCTAGCTAATCACGCAGCGCTCCCGCAGACCGGGGATTGCTCAGCAAACCGCAAGATCGTAGTGCTACGATACGCGTTCCAGTCACGAATGTGGGGTCGATTGAGGCGGCCCGAACCGGGTCATGCTGATGCGACATCGATAAAGCCCCGTGATGGAGGTTCGTCCGGATTCTGTCCCCTCGTTATACACATGTTATCGCCGACGGACGCCCGGGATGACCGGACGGAACGTCGACCAAAAGTGGCCGGCGAACCAGATGTTGGCGGGTGGACTGGAATTGAATATCAACGGTTCGGTCGATGATCGGATTGTGAAATTGATTAATCCGTGACAGTGGAGGCTGAAGCCGGGTGAGGTGGAACGGCTCACCCCCGTCAATCCGTTCACCGGCGGAACGTACCACACACACACACTAGCGAGCGCGTAATGAGCGTAGAATTTGCGGTTTCTGTGGTTAGTTTCGGGTTCCACGGTGTTCGGAGCGTTTTTTGCGTCCGCGCCTAGATGTATGCAACCCGCATTATTAACGATGAGTTGTGGTGTATCAAGCCCGGTCCGCAAAAGTTGTATCGCAGCACACGGATGAGACCCCGTTTGCGGCCGTAATTGTCCTTGTCATCTCCGTTTCAAGTCCTGCCGCACGAAGTGGAGTGGATTATAATTAAAATGTGCGATCTCGGCACCGTCATAACTCGAGGGCCGCGCTACACATTCGGATTGCCTCCGTCCACTTAACCGTCGTCCTCGCCAGGGAGCTGAATCGGGTCACAGGACAGGAAACCATCCTTCGCTACCGGTCTCCGGCGGAATTCAATTTACTTAGCACACACACACACCAACGTAGCGCGCTCCGGTTGCTGCGAGATTGGATTAGTTTCTTGTGCCTTCCATTCGCACCGTCGTCGTGCCGGGTGCATTTTTGTGCTCCACTTTCCATTATGCTAAATGCTTCAGCCATCAGCCATTAAGGGGCAAGGTGAAGTGAGTCGGGTTGCGTTTCGGTGTGCAAAAGTGGTCCACTGTTCGGTCCGTCTCAAGCAAACAATCGAACTGGGAGTGTTTCTCGAAGCGAGCGCCCCACGCCACCCGGTTTTCTGGTTCCGCTCATCCATCGTCCAGTTCGCTGGCGCTCGGTGGCCCCAATTCCGGTCCGTGCAGCGTGCATGTCCGTGTGGCGGGGTTTGCTTCCGTGCGAGGCAGAATACGCGCTCCCAAAACGAACCGTACCAACGGATATTGATAATTGGATTATACCGCCGTTGTTAACGCAATCGAAACGGGACCAAGCGTTCGTGTCGTTCGCTTCCCAGGGACCGTCCCTAAGCCCGTTTTGGCGCCCCAATGAACTTGGCGAATTCGATTTGACCCTAAATTCATTCACAAAACGCAGCGCGCACCGAAACTGCACTATAGGCCGCCGAAAAAATGCCAATCGACAAACACGTTCGTCTGTTTGCGTTCACCCCGTCTGGCCTCGTTTGTCTTCGTTTGCCGAGCTGCGCGGAGGATTTGGGCTGAACAATCAGAATCAGATTTGCCCCGTGTTCATACGCTCCATTCGATCCGTTTTTTGTACTTTATTGAAGATTTAGCAGAGATTGTTAAAAGATACAACAGCAATCGCTGTAGGAAAAACTTTATTTCCTACATTTCAATACAAATGTTGCGAAGATTCCAGACAGAGTTCTTCAAGGTGTGTTGCACTGCAGTCAACATAATGCCGCTTTAAACACTATCATTCCTTAGTGGCTCTTCTGCTGTTCGGTCGACAAGTGCCGTCTACTGAATGCAACATAATTTCGCTACAAAAGGTGTACCCTTTTCATTTGCGCCCGATTAACGTCGCCCAAAGAGTTCTGCAGTCTTGGTGCGCTTGCACGTGGCGTGAATAGAAACCAGGCACGGCAAAAGTGGCCCCACTTCGAAGGGATGAAAGTGAACGCTGTGAAAAGGACATTTTCTTTTGGGATGGCGTCTGCAGGCTCCAGCCGGGCCCTGCGCTGCGCTCGTTCCGTCTGTCGGTCGCGTGTGTTCAAAGTGCCGTGTCCATTAATGTCACTAACGACTTGACAAAGGTTACCTTGGGCTGCGCTACCTCCAAGAGCAAAACTGCAGGATGCAACTGCAGGAGCGAGAGGCAGCCATCTCCGGGCGTGACGCTGAATATGCCCGTTACTGGAGGGTGCCACTTGAGTCAATGTACGCCCGGCGACGTTAAGATGGGCCGGCAGATATTGCGCGAAACATGTACAGGACGAGATAAAGCTAAGCCGTGAAATAGGAACTGCAGCACAATCCTTATCCTTCGCTGCTGCATCGGGGACGAAGCTCGAGAAAAGGACATCGTCAGTGTTCCAGTTTTGTGGGATTAGATTTTTAACCCGTAACACCGTCCCGGTTCCCGCACACTTTATGACCTCAATACAGTAAGGCAGAATAATTTATTCCCCACGTGAGCCGGTGCCAATCACTCCCGTCCGGGAGTGGGCATCCTTGCTGTGGTCCCCTTGTACCGTTCCGGTCAAGTTTCTTCCGATGAATGAGGCCACCGCAATTGACCCTGACCTTACGCGATGATTATGGTGCACCGCTTCGCTCGAAAGTAAGGCGATAAAAAATGCCGAACCAAACGACGACGAGTGCACGTGCATTAATTTTTGGGGCGCTCCTTCTGCACACGTAAACAGCGCAATATAAAACACCTACCAGGTTGAAGGGTGGCCCCGAATGGCGGACAAAACATAAATCCTCGTCAAGGCAGGGCCCTTCCGGTCGTTAGCATACTGTTTCGGAACGCTGACCGTTTTCGGACCGCGAATGGATGTTCGAATTAAAAATCGTTCGTTTTTTTTCTCCTTCGGCCATGGCATTTCCATCCACAACAAGGTTCTCGAGGTCAAACTTTGGCCGGTGGGGGGCAGGGCAGCTGGAGTGGCAGAACATAGATTACAGGGCGTGGGGCGTTTGTCCTTGAAATCCCGGCCGCTAGCTGTTTGTTTGTTGTTTCAAGTTGCGCGAACCGCGAAACATGACACACGACCGCCATCAACTGCAGAGACTATTTATAATCTGCGCACTCTGTCGGATGTTTTGCTATTAATTTTGCGATGTTGCAGCAACGGCGAAAACCCAAATGAACCACTCACAAAGTATCGAACCAATTTCGGAATTCCCAGCATTGATTTGTGCCCCCAAAAAAAATTGGTGCGGTGTTTCAAATTGAAATTATCCATTTTGCAGCGATGAATTGTTGTCGAAAGCAGTTTCGTTCGGGGTTTGATTTTTTCCCACAAAATACGCCACATTTTTTCCTGTGGCCATCAGACCATCGCTTCAGCCCGATTGCCTTTCGCTATCTGCATCGCGAGAGGAAATGCATCGGTTGAACCATAAATAAGATTCCGACAGCAACTGCACCGGGCAACGGGAGCTAGTCTTCCTACCGTGCTCCCACATGGCCACCACGTGTCACGGCGGATTGTAATGCGCTGCACTGCACACTGCACAAACCGTATTCCGTTCGCCCAACACAACAGCCCTTGGGACGCATCGAGCGGCGAGAGTGGAGAGTTAAATTTATTCTGCCGCTACTTATCTTTCGACACACGGCAAACGGGCGTCCACTTTGCATATGTAGCGACCCCCGAGATCGTTTCGTAACGCCAGTTGTCCAGTTTCACGACCGTTACAAACATATTCTGCCCAGGGACATTGGTGCAATTGCAGGCGGGCGAGCACAAAAATTCCACCCTCTCGACGGCGGTGCTGCCTGCAACGAGGTGAGCTATTTTTAAGGCCCCATTTCACCTTTTACTGGCTCATTTGTCATCGCGTTGGCGGTCACCGGAAAAAGTCACCATGTGGAAGGCACCAAGATATGCGACTCAAGCTGGTGGCAAAGGGGTCTCTGCTAAAAGGGGGTCAACAATTTCGACGGAGCACGATTTTAACAACAACTTAAACTTTGATTTTTGAATTAATTTTAAGGTTTGGCCTAGTTTTAGTATTATCATTATCTTAACCAATCTTGCCCCCGAAGGAACGTTAACACAACAAATGGTTAGTGGATACAGCGCTCCAAATTTAAATATGTATTCTCCGTACGATAATAAAAATCGGATTTAACTTCCTCAAATTATGCATTCAACTGTTATTAGTTTTTGGGCGACATGAAATTTGCATATTCAAAGTGGCGCCCTTTGGGTGTTGGCAAATTGAAAAATGCTCAAAATTGAATGCTTATTACTCTGTACAGCATATGGCCATCGGGCAAAATGGAAATTTCTCGTCCAGCGCCATTGTTGAGAATTGAGACTCCTTCTTCGACGGCATTCGGCTGGATTAGCGCATTCCCACGATCGCAAAGGACTCCCACGATCACCCCGCAGCATTATGGCCGCATAAAGTGTTAATAATAGAATATTCATCCGGTACTTAATCTGACCGTTCGCGAGACACTCATCTTACTTTGCTGAAGTGCCGCCTTTACTGATGCACTGGTTCGTGTCTCATCTTTTATTCGACGGGGCTGCGCATTGTCCCATGGTGGCACTTAATTTTCATAGCAAGAACTACGCCAGCGAGATACAATATTGATTTTAGACAAGAAAAGTATGCTAGAAACAACCCCGCGGAGTATAAAGTTGTAGATCCATTTTTGTTGCTTCACTCCTTTGTGCCGATTCAGCATTGTGTTGCTTAAGTGCAAGCGATTCTTCATCTCCGTTCGAAGCGAAACTTGCCATTTCTTGAGTTAAACAAAAGGACACCCCAAATCCCGTTTACTCATCGAAATTCACTCGGTTCCATTTCGGTTTCGCCGATTGGATTATTCTACGAGACACCGCCCGAAACGGTCGGTCGACAGCATCCCTCATCCGATCCCTGAGCCCCCCACCGAGTGCACCGCGCACCGTACGCCGCCGGGAAGAAGAAATGCTGGCTGGCCAAACAAAGAACTGGTGTGTAGAATATTGATTTTATTCTGACCCAATTATCCAATATTTTCAGCCCCGACGACGTTCCGCTTCACTTCCACGGTCCGGCCCGGTCGGTCAGTTGCCGGGCTGATCCGGTGAAGTCGGGATAACACTTTCCAGCCCTCTCCCTCTCTCTCCCTCACTCAGAAAGGCGAACCGGGAAAGTGGAGTATCGCTTGTCCCACGGAGCTCAGGATGAGATGCATGGCGATGATTGATTTTCCGCTCCAAATCGTTGTCATCGAGGGCCACGCGTCCCGTAGACTCTTGAAAGTGCCGAAGAAAACAAGTCCGTCCCGTCCACAGCCCGGCTCGGGCTCCGTTTCTTTTCGTTCAGGAAATCCATTCACTGACACAAGCAGCACCCAACAGAACCGAGTTTTGCATGACTCGCCAAGCCGTCCCGTCCAATTGAAAGTCCCGCACCAGAAAGTCAGCGTCAAAGTTTATCTTGGCCTGGGGCGCCCAATGCGAACTTTCATCGTGCCGTCCCTTCGAATACCCCCGGTACCGTTTATGCTTCTCTTGGCGTGGCGTCGCCCAAGAGCAGCAGAATTGCTTTTTGGCCTAGCCTAGCCGGTCCGGTGCAAGTTACCTGCGGCGTTGACATAAACCCCGTTGCGTTGATGCTTCTCCGGAAAGCCACCAACGACAGCACGAAGCCAGAAAGTCGTCCGCCCCGAATCCAATCTCCCACCGCCACCAAGGCCAGGGATGCTCAATATCGCCTGGAGTGCGGTGAGGACACTGGAATATCTCATAACCGCAAAACAGTGGGAAGCGGTTGCACATGTTTCGGCACCCCACCGGGTTTCGGTCCGTTTGGATATGAATTTATCAAAAAAACACAGAAAAATGAAGAAGCTAACGTGCCTTTGCCGCTCAATTGCCCCAAAACCTAACTCGGGTGGCCATTTCTCTCGCTCGCGGTGGTTCACGTTTGACGCTAACCTAGTAGTCGAGGCCAACAGTGCGCATGCGACGTGTGGTGTGCGTGCTGGGAACAAAGAAAAAACAAACAACCGACGTGTCCCGACCGGCCACGATGAGCAAATAGTCTTCTTGGACCGGACTGATGGGGCTACCTTCTCCAACAAAGGCGGATGGCTCCTTGGGACCCTTGAGAAGGTGTGGACGAAGGTGCCCGGTCGGAAGACTTTTCAGCTCAAAAACCTATTCCCAACGCAACGGCCACAACACCCTACATTTCTTCAGAATTTTCCCTTTCTTCTCGGGCAATTTTACGACACTCCGGTTCTCGGGGCTCGTGTCCTGCCGCACTCGTGTCCTGCGCTCCAATGAACCGAGCACTGATAGCACACGGACACAGACAAGTCTGCTTCCTTCCGTTCGCCACCCGGAAGCCGATGGCGTACGCTGAGCGTATTTGTTTAGGATTTTACGCTCCGTTTGGGGTTCATTGTTGTGGGGGAAGCTCACCGCAGTCGTCGCAGTCGCTTCCGAGATGCACCGACTAGTTTCTTAGCCCCGGCCGGTGGCGATCCCGGCACAGAGTTTGCCGCCATCCGTTCTGCTTGACGATAAGCTTAACTAAGCTCGTTAGGCGCTTGGGTAAACGGAAGTCCGTCCCACAGCCATCCCGACAACATCATCCCCCGGTGGTGATGCCAGGACGAGGACGAAGACCTGAAAGTTTACCTCCGTGTGGTGGTAGTGGTGGCGGTGTCCCTTTGAGGAGCTGTGGTGGTGAATTTACAAACTTCAATTTATCATCCAGATCAGCCCGAGGTGGCTACCGGTATTCAGGTTACGTACCGCAAAAAGGATAAACTAAATGATGCGCCACGATTCACAGAATTAACGCCACCCGAGGGGCCCAGTGGAAGTGTGCTCGGTTATAGAGCAAAAAAGACGAACGTGTTGATGAGTCGGAAAAGTGGCCAATAAAAGCTTGTGGTATTTCTAGCTTCCTGATTTCCATATACATGGGAGGGTTGAATAATTTCCGACCTAACAAAGATGCAAAATACTTTATCTGATTTTTTGTTTTCATTCAATATAATTCAATATAGTCCTAGACCGACACACTTTTCCCAGCAATGCTCCCATCTCCAGTAACCAGTCCAAATTGAACCCTTAATTCCTCTATGTTTCTGCAACCTTCTCACTCCCGGACTAGCAATTGATTTCTGTGAAAGTACTGCCACACACTGGCCTTAAAAGAAAATGGGGTTTTTCGCAAATTATGGCCACCATTAAGTGGCCATTGGCAGGAATGGGTGGCCCCAAGAGGCCCCAGTAAGCTCCTAAGCCCGTACTTGGTCCTTCGCTATTAAAATTAATATCCTTTTCTGGGAGTGTCTGAAGCCATTTTGCCAACGCTACAGCACGGCGTTGTCCGATTGGTGTATTGCATTGCTTCGTGCCCAAAATAATGACATTAATATTGAGGATACGTTGCTAGCGATCGGAGTGTGAAAAGTCTATTGTTTTTTTTCGGGGGAAGCACAACAAAAAGAAACTGATTTTCAAGAGTGCGGTGGTGACAGAATTTTCTTGCATCCCCGGAGAATCGCCCTCCTTTTGTCAGGACAGTTGTCGAAAGTCGCACGACGCTGCCGGTGGCTTACGCTGGGTTGTCAAACGGATTTCCAACAAAATGGCCACTATTCTGGTGCCGTTAAATTATGTATCGGAAGCCCCTGCGACAATGGGCGCTGGCGGCGATTTGTGTCAAAAGGCGCACAACAATTGCGAATCCCGAGCTTGTGGGGGGCATTCATTGTTGAGCTTTGGGAAAAATGATGTCACTTCATCCAAGCGGCGGCAGGAAAAAGCGGCTCTCAAGTGGCAAATGTCAAAGCAGTGCAAAAAACCACCGTGTGACACTCGACGACCGACGCGGCAAGCCCGGAGAGCTGGGGACGGAATTAAAATTAATGTCCCACCCCCCCGCAGACACCGAGGGTGTCAGTTGAGGTTTGACAAGCCGAACTAAATAAACTATAAATGGGTTGTTCGGCGCTACGTTTTTGTTTTTCACGCCCCAACACTCTCGTGCCACGATTCCCACAAAAAGCGTCGAACGGCTCCAGATGATCCGGATTTTCGGCGACGGCATAGACAGTTCTGTTCGGGCGCGCAGCACTGTAAGGGTCATGTTTTTCGTGCGACACAAACCGGGCACTGCCGGGTGCTGGCTGCTGGCTGATTAATTAATCAGCTTCAATGGCCAACACCGGACCCGGCGGCACCCGAATGGCGTACCGAAGAGTGCGGTTGAGTGGAGCGGACAAAAACATAAACAGTAAATGAAAAACGACTGTGGAAAACGCTGTGAGGGCCACAACAGACGACGCGGATATTAGTCATCCGTGCCGGTTGCTGCTCTTCATTTGTTCGGCTGGCAAGAGGATTACGAAGCTCGATAAACACAAATGAAGCGCCTTTCTATGCAAACTACCAGTTTGCGTTCACTTCTTCGTACGCCACGAAGTTTTCTCTTAAATTAAAACTGATACGCATTGAGTTCTCCAACACTTATCTAAAAAGTTAAATTGGCCCACCGAGCGCACATTAAATAAATCCCGGCCACCGAAAGCCTAAACTTAAATTTCCTATTTACGTTCCAACTTCCCTCGGGCGCTT
The DNA here is from genome assembly GCF_943734635.1 of Anopheles cruzii. Lineage (NCBI taxonomy): Eukaryota > Metazoa > Arthropoda > Insecta > Diptera > Culicidae > Anopheles > Anopheles cruzii. The sequence continues at coordinate 55,657,666 of NC_069144.1, read as the reverse complement.
GGCGACAATCTCGGGACCGTGCTTCGTTACAAACTGAAAAGATGGACAATTTCACGCCTCCGGCAAAACACCACACTTTGTCACTGGCCACCGACTTCCGCTCAGCGCCACAGCCCACCCCGAAGTCAAGCGACGGAAGCATAATTTTCCAATTTATCAACTTCATCCGCCGTGCTGGAACTAGTCGTCGCCTTCAACCTGATCCATTTGTCAACTGTGGCGACGGTGGCAGTCGCCATCGGCACCAGGCGCCTCCATCGACTTTCTGTCGCGACCGCTCACGCCGCACACCCATTTGATCATCCGGAGCATCAAATCGATCAGCGGTTTCCTTTTTTCTGCCACCGGTTCAATTTAAAATTTCACAGCTCAATTGAAACGGCCAATTGGTAGAAAAAGACCACACGGAGAAGTCCTTAGAAACGACCTTAATGGGATGGACGAAAACCATGTTTTTACTGCGTGTGAACGATATATATTCGATGAGCTCCAAATCCTTCGGACATTTCATCAAACGCAGTTGACTATTTTGGATGTCGAATCATTAATTACAGAGCCACATCTATTGCCATGTGTTGCCAAAGAACCGAGCCATATTTGTTGCGGTCTATAATCGACGTCGGTTTCCATGTTTGCGCCGCCATCAAACTGGGTTAGGCGCTGCCTTCGGGTGACACACAGCCGGGCGCTATATTATTCTTTATCAATTTATTAGCCCATAAAACAGCTTATCAATAGTGTCACAACTGACGGGCCGCAATGATCGTTGACAAAATACTTCCTCCACAAAACGTGCCGTGCCGGGCCTGTTAGTTACCCGGCCCTCGGCATTCACGGTGACCTGCCCGGCGTGATCCCCAGCACCGATACATAGGCCCGAAATATTCACCCGCTTTGGTTTCCGGTCGGTCAAAAATTATGACCACCAATTTCCGGCCCGGAGCCGCACAAATCACGGCCAATCGGGCCGGAATCGAGTGAAGGAACTTGCAATTCCGGTCATTAGGTTTTCGCCCGGGCGCCCGAAATTGCTTTCGACATACGGGAAAATCAATTCCGACCTCGTGGCCCGTGTTCACCGCCAGGAGGAACATGGCCGCCTCCTGCTCCAGCTCCTTGAGATTCTCCCTTTCGAGGGCGTACGCACACGTGAGCGACCCGCATTTTTGTTACCGTGCCACCGTTGCCCAATGACAAAGTTTTCCACTCCGGTGCGTCCCAGGCGAGGCATAAATCGAAACAAAGACCAGGCGTCTCCATTTGAAGGCGGAAGAAAAGTGGAAACACGCGCGGCGTGTGTGTCGCGCGGTCGGTTCGCCGCCCACCCGCGGGACCCGTCGGTCGTATCTTTTACGGGCGGACGTTATTTGGTGCCAGCCACACAGGAAGGATACACGTGGCGTGTATCATCGATCCTGGTGGTGTGGCGGAAAATATTACATCCTTAAACATAATACGGCCCCGCATGAAGTAATCGCTTTTTATTGCCCCGGCACCGGCCCGGGGTGAGTTGTGTATCGTGGTCCATCGCTGGCGATGATGCAGCAGTCCGCCACGGAACGGCAGACCAGAATTTGGACTCATTCTTGGTTCGCGATGGCACACAAATTATTTCTTATCAAATATCAATTATGTTTGCCACCGCGCCGCAGTTGGAAAGCCGGACACCGGGCCGGACGGAATCGCCCATCAATCTCTGTCATTTCACCGGTTTCCGGTGTACCCGGGACCCGGGCGGAAGGACGGTCGGGTCAGAACGTGACAAGCAAATGATAGCTCCATCGCCGTCGGCCATTTGGCCACAATTTTATCGACCGGGTCTCCGCGGACCGCTTTCTGCGTTCGGTTCTGCGATCGTAAACATAATTTAGCGTAACCGAATTAACGCACGTTTCGACAACGTATTTGCGTTCGGCCATTGTGATATCGAACGCTTTGAAGCGTGCCGGTCGCCAGAGTCTCTTCTGAAGCGAACACGCTTCCTGTTCTCAACATCTTTATTATTTCGTTGTGAATTTACAAGTGATGCCAGTGTGTCCGGAAGATAATTTACGAAAAGTACCATCATTACCACTTTACAGCTGCAGCAGCAGAAGAATGGCACTTATCTTATGAACGCTCCCGAGTGTTTGACCATTTTTCTGCTACCCAAACAATGGCCCCGTTTTTATGCTCCTAAACCAAAACTGCAATCATAAAATGGCCTGGCCTTTACCGAGGGGCTCGTGATGATGGTGACGCATGACAAATAAAAACCTTTTCACTTTAATGGCACGGGCGTGAAGTATTTCCGCGGCAATCATCGTCGGCGTTGTGGTGACTTTTTGCATACTTTACTCGGAGGGGTTTTCGACGGTTTATTGTCACCGTTTTCGATTACCTTCAATTATCTGCCATTGTTGTAGGCACAGTTTTATGTGCCAAAAAGCGCTTCACTTTCAATTGCACCCAGCTTTGGGTTCCCGCTCACGGTTTTTATGTTCACTGCACGTAATTTGCTATTACTTCACGGTCAAACGAGCTGCGGTTCTGGCGACGTAAAAACGGCAGCTTTCGGAAGGCTAAATGTAGGTTAGCACAGCTCATCTTACGCTCGCCGAAGCGCATCACAAACGGTTGGGGACCAAACTTGGACCCAACATCAATGCATCATCCTTACTGTTGCCGTTTTGGCTTTAAATTGGATCACATAAATCGTCCCGAGTCGTTTCTTTTTTGCCCTTACATCGCAAACCGCAGCGACGCAGCGTCGCTGGCGGTGGCCAACTTTTCATTATCCGCATAAAACTTGTATCAACTTGTTGAGAGCGTGTATCGAGGCCACGCGCTCAAACTTTGGCGCCCGATCCTTGCCCCGTTGGCATGGATCGAAAGCATAAATCGTCCAGTATCGGAACGGCCGGAGCCCCGCCCCGCAGATGAAACGGACTGGATTCCCGACATAATTTAATTAATTATATTTTATTACTGCTCCATGCTACGCGCGCGTCGGCCCATCGATGTCTAATGTTGTTGTTTCTCCGTTTTTTTTTCTCGCCCGTTCACAGAGTACCGCGTAGATCGAGAAGTATCTGCAGCATCACCCCGGCCGGAACCGGTCACCGGTACGAGCCGCGTAGTGGCTGGACGTGCTCGAGGAGATATCAAACTTTCGCCAAGCACATAAGCCTTCATAAACTCCCTCTCGTTGGGCACGTGGACCGCCAGGAGAAGTTGTCTCACGGAGTGAACATTCGAAACTAAACCCTGCAACCGAAAGGCGGGGCGAACAGACACCCGACAGAGCCCCCCTCGAATGATGGAGCCCTCGCGGATAAAAGTGCTCTACGGTGGCCTCATATTTCAACTGCTGTTCGTCATCGCACTTCCGCTCCCGTACACGAGTAAGTACCTGCGGTTTCGGACTGCTTTCTGCACGTGGGACAATTGATTGGGCAGCCGCAAGCTGGCTGGCTGGCTGGCTGGGCGATCAGATAGTTATTCAAATCGCTCCGAACCACCCCAGCACCGTGGTTCCGGCCTACGAACGGTGGCGATAAAAATGCCGGCGTCAGCGACTTACTTTGTAATGCAATTTACTTTGCGTGGCCCAATGGATGACAGAAATTTGCCACTTTTATTTATTGCCTTCAAATGATCCATGAAATGAGCCTCAAAGCGGACCCCCCGCAGCGGCTGACGAGCTACCCAGCTCCGGCCCGCAGGCAATCAACCTCACAGTTTTGATCCATTTTCCCGGTGTGCCGTGGCGCACTGTTGGGGCCCACGGTTATATTTTCCCGCCCCAAATCACCTGCTGTTCCTGCTCGGTTGCCCCAAAAAGTTTCTGTTGCTAACATAGGGCTTTCTTCCATTTTTTGGGGGTTTTTTTCTCCACCAACGGAAAGTGATAAAAAGCATAACCCATTTCATTTACGTTGGCCGGCTGCCGGAAATGGTGGCGGGAAGGCACCGCGGTGGGGGGATGGACAATAATTGCAGTCTGGCTTCGTGGCACCGGGAGCTCGCTAACAAAGTAACTGGTTAGTCGTGGCGCTAGCCTTTCGAGCATTTGTTGCGGATGGCGTTTAAACAAAAGGCTAATTTGATTTCTACCGCTCTTACGAGCAGTTGGTATTTAATTATTAAAGCACTCTTATTGTTCATAAAATCGTATTATATTTTCGTGTAAAGTTAACATACAGTAATTTACAAAATTGGATGTTATTTTTCATTGGTTGTCGGCCAAAGGACTATCGTTTTCGGTTGCCTCTCTTAAATGGTTCCGCCTGTTCGAGCACTTTCGAGCAAATCGAGCACGAGCAACAACGTAAAGTTTCCACAATTGTGTAAAGAAATTTCAAAGAAAAAAATACAGACATCGTCAACAAGCATTTCTCCGTGTCGCTCTACTACTGACCGACATGATAAAAACAATCAAAATACCAACCACATTCGCACACATTCTCAAACGTTCGAAGAGGTCCCAAAAATGCCACCCTTTTATTACCGGGCATTTGACATCCTTTCAGAGACTTTTAGTGCCCAACTTCAGCATCAGTAGCAGCAGCAGCAGCAGCCCCAAATGCGAATCAGTATCCTAAACAACAGCTGACGGAATGGCATTCCTAGCATTCCCATTGCCCCGGTGCCAAACAGCACTGTCTCTCTGAGCCGTCCGAACCTTTGACCTCCGACAAAACGCACAGCAATTGACCAGCGCGAGAGCCCTCGCAACGAACGCTTTCGATGGTCCACTTGCCAAGCCAATAGACCCGGAGCCCCTGGCGGGCTGGAGCAGGAGCCGGCGAGTGGAACGACCGAACGATCATGTAGTTGGTGGAGCCTTCGAGCCCCCGTTTGACTGACAGGCGTGTACGGGAACGAGCGTTCGCGTTACGCCAACACCCATCGCCCGACATCGGTAACGAGCCGGCACGAACGAAAGGCCGCCCGGACCGATGGAAAAGAATTCAAAACACAATCACAGAGCCGCCACAGAGAGAGGGTAGGAAGAGAGAGTCAGTGCCGAAAAACCCAATGCCATGTGGATACATTTGTATGCACATCTACGTGCAACAGGATGACACTGTGAGGCGATGGAATTGGGTCCAAAAATAAAAAAAAGAACAAAAAGAGAGAAACCGTTGCCTTGTGCCAATCGGTTGGGGCTGTTGTTGGGAAAGCGCTCGCCCGGCCGGCACGGCTAACACCCATAACAGGATCGTTACGAATCGTTTAAGATTGAATGGGAATGGCTTCCGATCGGACCGCGTGCGCACGGAAGAAAGCGGCCCCTAAATGTATGCAGTGTTGCGTTTCTCAACACGATGTTGCAGCAATGGGGGCCAGCGAGTGAGCGGGATAACAAAATAGGACCTTCGTTGGTCGTTCCGTGGCCTGAAGCTAACCGTAAAAGGAAGAGACGGCGGCGGAACAACGACGGGGCTTCTGTATAATTAAGTATGGAGATATAATGGCATACATTTTCTTTTCGCAAACCGAAACCACATCACGCCCAGCAGCGTCCCCGGGCTTTCGGGGCGAGTTAAGCCGGTGCACGACGCGACGGTGGACAAGTGATAATTTATGGTTATGGCTTTTGACATGACATCTGTTTGTTCCGCAGCCCTACGACGACGACGCCGTTGGATAACGCTTGCGGGCTGGTGCCCGGCTGGTGGGTGAAATTGGTTTGAAATTGGCAAGAAAAACAAGCAACGTGTCTTGCTGTGCACACAGTTGTTGCCATGCAAAGAGGTCCCGGAACAGTGGCGGAAATTAAAATGGAGGTCCTGGATCCGGAGGGCACTATTTGGTGCTATCGATTGGCGGCCTCTTTTGTTGCTGAACCCTGGCTTACTTAGGCTTGGTTTTTGAGGAAAAATTATAAAAATATTTTACTAAACATCATTGGAATTTTATTTAAACAAACTTTCGGTATAAATTGAGCTCCGACGCAATTCCGACGTCCTCAGCCTGATGCCAATGGCTGGTGGTGTTTATCTTTATGCGCACAGCATGTCGGAGCGGGTTTAAAGTGGCCAACATTACTGCGGGACTTTGATAAAGTGCGAAATCAGCAAACCGGAAGCAATTACCACCGGCATTATGGCCCCCCCCCCCCCCCCCATCCTCCCATCGGCAGTGTGTCGCACCGGATTCCGATTCCATCGTATCGAACCGTTGACAGCAAACAACACTCCGAGCTCCGAGATCCTGCAGAGAGACTATCGTTCGCCTTTTTTTCGTCTCACTCTCACGTCTTCGGTTCAGTGGCCGGCTCTGGAAAGTGCTTTTGCATGCCAAACGGTGTTAGCAAACAGTCCGAAGCCAACCGTAGAGTGCTGGCCGGACGGCCAAAGAGCCCACTGCTTTAAATTTCGTTCGATGTGTCGATCCCGGCTGCTAATCCCTGGCCGTGGCCCAAGCCTGGCCGTGGTGCTGGCGGACGGAGCGAAGCATGAAAATTATCTATTCCATTAACGGCCCCTAGAGTGGAACCCAAGGAAGCATTGTAACCAACCCCCGGCAGCCCGGACACCCGGCGACCGGGACTGGCGTGGCAGCACAAGAAAACACGAGTGCCAAATGGGTGGTGTACACCTTTTTGGGTGAACGTTTTCACTTGGCTAATCGGATAAATAGACCGGGCCGACCGGTGGCCGAGTGGGTTTAATCTGGTTGAATGGCCCTCGAAGCAATAGTGACCCAATTAAAGTAGATTCGTGTTGTGCAATTATCGCAACCACTTGGTGGTTGTGGAGCTGTCTCTTGATTTGCTGTTGAAAATGCTATTAAATAAGTCGGTTTTTAATAACAATACTGTTTAAACAATAGTTGACCATAGTTGAGCGAGATGAGCACGGCCAACGGAACCGCGCATAAAGTGTAGCGGATGCGGGCCACTTAAAAATTCCTTAATCGAAATTAATTTTGCACCAATTGCCCTGTGTGGCCCTGTTGGCCACATCAAAAGCAATTTTTCGTCAAATATTTAACCGCCGAATGCGTTTTCGAAGGAGTGTCGCTTTTTTATCAACACTCGCGATAAAAAATTAAAATGGATGTGGGCCGTTCCCGCCAGGATTTTATGCATCATCCGTTTGCGATGGGCTGAAAAATGTACACATAATTAATTTTAGTGTATCGTTTGGCAAGCGGCCGGCCAACGCACTGAGCACATCCTCCTTTTTTGCGCTCCTTTCGTCGGTCATCAAGTTGATTCCGGTGGGACAATCGATCCTGCCGGAGCAGCAGGCCGAGTGCAATTAATACTGAATGAGTGGAAAACGGTTGTCATTTTTTTCCGAGGCGCGATCCGGACGGACGTGGATTACGACACCGGAAATCGATGGCAGGCGCAAGATGACCGTGCGTTCATCGTTTTTTTTTTACGGGAAAGCACCGCCAATGGTGGACACAATTACGTAAAGTAGCCTCGCACAAGAATTCGCTCAACGGAACGTGTCCTGTTTTACTGACGTAAAACTTTCAACCAGCTTCGGCACGACCACCCTGAACTGGACACGACGTGACGGAACGCAAATTACCATTCCGGGGGACGAAGTACTACACCCCGCCGAAAGCACAATACTCTCGATTGCAACGGAAATTGGAGCACGTTTCGGTTCGCGCCGCAACAACAACAACGGCCCAGCCCAGCAGCCCTGCAGTGTTTTCCGTTTTTTTGCTCGTTTTTGTGTGTTGCTCGGACTCTGCACCAAATCTGCCGCTCTGTGTCGGCCTCGACGCGGCGCGTGGATCAGCCCGGAGAAAGAAGGCCAAACTTCGGATCTCAAGACGGAGTCGTGCAATCTTAAATCGATTTGACGAGGCACAGTTTGCGGTTGTTGTGAGTTATGTGTGGACGAATCGCCTCTTGGGTTGCCAATGTGCCCGTCCAAGCGTCGTCTGGCCGCTGGCGGTCGTTCCGGCCACTGCTTTATGCTTGGCTTTTAGTTCGCAGTGTGTTCGCTTCTCCACTTCATTCTAATGGCCTACGTCTCGGTCTCGTGTCGGTGCTTAGAAAGCTTAAGAAAAACAACGGCCACCAGACACTGGAAGCAAACAGATGGTTGTTGGAACTGAAACTGGCGACATCCAGCAAACGGAGGGCAAATCGTCCTTCCTCGGAGCGGGTGGCCCAGGGTGCTTCGGATGGAAAATATGTTTAACGTTCGTAAATTTAAATTTCAGCTTATCTGTTGGCCCGGCACTGGCCCGATCAGGGCCGATCCCTTCCGAGTTTTGCATGCATTGCCCCCCTCACGTACCGACCCCGGTCTGCGCACATTCGGATACGGCTCCAACCGGAATGAAAAAAAGGAAACACTTTTTGCTGCCGCCAGAGAAGAGCTTTTGATGTGGAAACTTTTTCACTCACAGGAACACCACTCCCTTGGGAGTGGGTTGAAAAAGTTTGGCCACTGGCACCCTCTCATCGACGGGAAGCCGGAAGGGAACTGTGGAAAGTTTTGGTGCCCACAGCCGCATCCCGAGCCGGGCCGGGTGCAACATTTTCATCGATGCACCGTTCGGCAGGACGAGCGATTGTTTCGCCCGTATCGGTGTCTGTGCCCTTGCACACACGCGGGAGGTGTTCGGTGGACGTGTTTTGTAAGTCTTATCGACTCGGCCGCTCGGAACATGCTTGCCTTCCGTTCGGCAGAAAGTTCTCTCAGACACTGGGCGATTCCGGGGAATCCTGGCAGCGAATCCCTGGTAACTCTCTGTTAAACTTCTTCTTGTTCGACCGCCTCGCCCAAAATTCACTCGTGCGGCTGATCGTCGTTAAAGGTGACGCAAGCGAAGCGGTAGTAGGATGTGGCCCATTGCCATGCGTCATCCATTTGAGCACTGATTCAACAGAACTTTTCTCTGCACGATCGGAAGGAAGAGGAACACCGGGCACTTTGTAACAACGTTACGTGTTCTGTGACAATGTCGACCGGTTGAATTCTCTTGGGGTAGAGCATCTCAAAACTCCTTCCTGTAGCAGACATTTTTTGCCCAAAATTAGGCCCAACTTCGTAGGGAAATCTGTGTTAATAGAATCTTCTCGAAAAGCGGATACGTTACTCCGGCCGTAACCGTATTGCTCCGTTACACCGTCGAGGTGCGCCACCGCAAAACGTTATGCCCGATATTCTTCATTTTCGTGCCGAACATGACGCCACACCCGATGATGGCTGCAGGATCCACCGAACCAACCGAACGGGCACGGACCACTAATGCAGCACCATTTTTCGTGCCGCCTTATCTGAACGATCCTGTCACAACTCTTGGGGCCCACACCTTCCTGCCGACTTCGACCGGCCGAAATAAATATCCTTTGCAGATCTCGTCTACGGCTCGGCCTGCCGTAGGGCAATCGGTGGTCTCGGTGTTCTCGCTCGCCTTCGGGGTAGATTGATGCAGCACACTCGGCCGTTTTCTCGTACATTATTTTCGATCCTTGCCTTCACCGTCCTTGCCATCGATGCCGTAGGACCACGGAGCCCATCCAACGGAGGCACGGGACTCGACTCGAGGCATTATTACTACGTTCGTGCATGTTTTACTTGATGTACTGCATCACTTTCCGGAGCCGGAGCTTCCACGGTGCGGCCCGGGCTTCGAGTGGCCCGGGACACAACCGCCGGCGATTGGTGGCGCAACCCATCTGTTGGGGATCTTTTACATAACCTCCTAAACTGTCGAATTATCCGGCAGCTCCATCAGCGGCGAGGCCAACGCATTAGTCTAGCTTTTTGTTAGGGGTTTTCGGGGAGTTCCTTTCTTTTTCAACCGGCCACCACCACCGCGCCAGGAGGTCAACCGCTGTTGGGAGAGATTTCAATTTAGATAGCACCACGTACGGTGGTTTGTAGTACAATTATAAAATATTGCCCCTAATCTAACCACTGCACATATCCCGTCGGTTGAGGTTAGCGTTGGAGCCTTCGTCTTTTTTCCGCTGGGGAAAGGACCTCACTATCGAGTCGGTAAGCCGAGGCCATTATTATTCGACGCCACTAGCCGCGTCCTAGCGGAAGCGCATTCGTAACCCCCTTTCGGCCCGTCGCTGCAAAGTGCCGGAAACTGAACCGAGGCCGGGGCGGACGCCAAACGGAGCAACGGGTTCACACTGGGTGTGTATCTTTGGGACGTTGTTTCGGTGGAATAAGTTTTTCCGTGTTTTTTTTCGGGTAGGTGGTTCCGAAGAAACACCCGCCCTAGTATGGAACCCGCTGGGCCCGAAACCGAGCCCGATTATGGCTTGTCACGGAAGCGCTCCCATTAGTCGTCATCATCCTGCCATCCAGGCTGCGTTGGCCAGCCCGTGGCACGGTCCGTTTATCTGGCACAGTAACCGGCCCCCCCCTTTAAAACGTTGACTCGGCTTTGCTCGGTTGAAAAACGGAACGGCTTAACCCGGTGGCGGGGTCTCTGAATCAACATAAAAATGAAACACCAACCTGCCGGCAGCCATTTCTTAATGAAGTTGATGGTGGCCGTTTGCCGTGGCGTTCGCCAGATTACACAAAGGTTTGCGGAGAACGAAGGTTTGCGGAGAACTTGCCGTGGCTTCCGCCATGCTTTCGGCCAAAACAGTTCGAAAGGAACTAAGTTGCATTCAACTTTCCCAATCCCAAACGTTGTAGCTTCCATTAAAAACGCATTAACAAACATCGCTGGCCATTCGCTCCCGTTTGCGGTGTTAGTTTTTAATCAAACGAACCGAGCGATGCAATTGACTCATTGCATTTTGCAGTAGCTAACTCCTGGGGCGGGTCTCTACTTGCAGCACTGTGGAGCGTGTTTGCCAGAGAGAATGGCCCGGCGAAGAAAGCTGCCATCTGGGTTTGCTTAATAAAAAGTAAATTCCTGTTGGAAACAGTTGCCACCCCAACGGCAAGACGTTCCGGTAAGACGTGTGCCGGCGGCATTCGAACGGATGGAGCATTCTTTACCGGAAGCGTGCAAGGACCGGCATACCCTGCCGTACGTGCCTGGCTCCCGGGAGTGCCCGAGAAGCGCAAACGATTATTCAACAACAGAATGCTCAGCAGATGGAAATCAGTATGTTGTCCTGCTTAAAACAGACGGGCGAACACACAGCAAGGTTATGGGCCGCAGATGCTGCGGAAACCGTGAAGATGCCGTGCGGCGGAAAACACGCGCCACAACTAGGCCACGCTAGGCCAGGCAGGAAAAACTTTGCCTTTGTCAACCGTGACCTTCTCTCTCGCTCTCCCCAGATGTTGGCCCACCTTTGAAGCAACATTTTCAAGTCGCTCGCAGCTCGCAAAACTTCTGGCCAAGGGCAAATAGTTGCGCCGGCGATGCGTGGAGAATTTTTGATTATCGTTAGTGCAGCGCTTAACCTCACTTTCTTCGGCTCCGATCGGCCACCAGCTACACGCGGGAAAACACAGCAGGAAAAATGTCCTTCCATTTAGCCCGTAACATTATCCCGCACCCCGGGGTCCGGGCACTCGCGATGGAGTGTGTTTAGGCAACGACCATGCACCGCGGTCCGGGACGCCCGGGCATATCATTAGGGTTAATTTGTTTCAAATTTTTGCACCCGGCCCAGTCCGCTGTTGCATAGAAAGTGGAAAGTTTGTATTTTCGCCCCCTAATGGGGCTTTGTTTCGGCACAACTTTCGGCACTAAAGTCTAATTACTGTGCCATTAATTACTGTGACACAGGCTCGTGGAAAACCTACAAAAATAACCCTGCAATAACTATCAACCTAAACTGTGTCGGGCGCCATTTTGCGTTCATTTTAATGAAAGGCAACATTAAATATTTCCTTAACGTGTTAATGCAAATTTCGTATCCACAGTTTTGTCACAGCTTTAGTCGACCGAAAGTAGTCCACTTACACAGAACCAGCTCCCAAAATGGGGTGAAATCCAAGAGAACTTCCTTCGGGCGCCCCACACGTGCAGTGCGAAGCCCATCCATTAAACAGAAGACAGCCGACAGCCGATAACATCAATCTACTGCACACCATCTACCACCATTAGGCGGTGTGGCACTACTAACGAGAGGCCAGAGTGTGATTTTGATTGATTCAGCCAATTAACGACAAAACGAAATGCGATTATACATTTTTCCCCTTCGGTCGCTGCCTTATTCGCTTCCGGCAGCCACGAGGACGACGACGACGGAAAGGTCGGAAAATGCGATCTTTCGGGTGGGCGATCGGTATTCCGATGATTAAGTGTTCAACGCGCGTGGTACCTTGCCTTTTTCGCGTTGCTCCTCTTTGGAGCTAGGATCCACAGGAAGAGAGAGAAACGATTAAAGGCGGCATAATTTGATTTCGACGATTATGGAACTGCAAGCCACGGCCGTCGAGTTTATCTTCGTTGCATACATTTCGTTTATGGTTTGCCATAAAAGAGGAGATCCGCTCGTGGATTGGGCTTCTAAAGGAGCGCGAACAGCCGGCCTTTATTGGTCGTAATTGAATTCGGCACACTTCAACCAGAATGAGGTTCACTCGTCAATTGAACCAATTACTTCAGGAGCTTCAACTTCACACGTGGCGGGTGGCACAACAAAACATGCCACCAACGTGCGAACGGTTTGAAAAGCGATTCCATTTCTTAACCAGATCTCCTTAGGGCCCTGGTTTGTCCCCGCCCGGTAGGGTGACTTATTTGACAGTGCGCGGGCGGCCCTCGGTGTCGCCTGCCACGGACGACAGGTTGGCCTGCTGCAGAGCCAGAATCAGTCGGAAGCCACCGGCAGGCAGGGCGACCTACAAATTGATATGCTAATGCAAGCCAATAATAATAAGGCAATCATAATCTCGAGCACTCAAGACGGAAAGGACCGGCGGTCCAACGAAACACGTTCAGGGCACGGCGACGACACTGGAGCAGAGCGCGGCGGGCCCATCGTTCTTGGGAATTGGGACTATATCGACATGTCAGCCCTCTCACCGGTTGGCACCGAGCTTCCGAGCGACCTTTCCGATGCGTAGCCATTACCATTCGGCCAAATGAAGCTATCGTTCACAGTGCGCGGCCGCCACACAGCCACTTCGGCTTAACGAATGAAGCCATAACCGGTGCCTAATAAAAACGCTTCCTTGCCAGTTTTTTGGAGGTTTCGAGTCGGGGTGCAACACTCTGTGGGGTTACTCTAAGCACGTGGCACCAGAACTGACGCTCCTCGATCGAACATTTCTGATGTTTGAGGTTAGAATTCGATGCAACTTACGTCGGTTATCGTGTCCTTTTTCGCTGTTCAAAACCCGCGGTCACTGACGTATCAGCAACGGATCCGTGGGTTGGCAGGCGCATCCGTAAAAGGATGACCCGACCTGTGTGCCGGTCTGCCGGTTCCCCGAAACCGGTGGACCCACAACAATTTCTTGGCACGGTTGCGCCAGCTGACGCAGCATCTTACCTGGCCTCCTGGGGTGGTGGAAATAAATATTCATCACCAGCCTGCTGCCGGAAACAAAATAATTTTTCCGTTCCGCTTCATCGAAACTGGCCACTACTGGCCCGTCGAGCATAACGCCTGGGCCCTGGGGCGGTGGCATAAAATTGCATCGCAATCGATTACGTACCGCTGGGGGTTCGTTGGGCTCGTGGCCGTCCTGGCTTGACCTCACCGTCGGTGGCTGGGGCTCGCCTCTTGCTCGATTACCTTCGTTCACGGGTTTTATTGATTTTTGCCGCTTTTTTTGAATTACTTTCGAGGAACGTCGTTAAAATGAACGATGAAACGGTCCATTTTATTTAGTTTTTTAATTTTTTAAGTATTTCGAGTGCCAAATGTTCGCTTAATTTTATACACCCTTTTTTATCAAACATTTCCAATTCTCCCTGGAGCCATTCCCTGTTCCATAGCACCGCTCGGCAACGCTCCGATCCGGAACCGGTGTTTCGGCATAAATTCTTCATTGTCCTTTCGGTACGTGCTGACACGTTCCGTGACGATGCAATTCTTTCCCGGCCCAGCCGACTGGGGTACATGTGTTTCATTCCGGACCACTGGCGCAATCATGCGCCGGAACAGCGCAGCAGTGCCCGGCACCGGTCCAGAAGAAGGTTGCCGTTGCCGCTGCCACCGCAGTTCATTAGTAACGCTGACCACGTACGCTGAGGTTATAATTTGAATTCAAACGAACAAATTCTGGTGCTGGTGCATCGGATCGGGTGGGACCGATCGACCGGGATCGTGCTATTCCGTAGCCACTACATCGTCGTGTTCGTTCGGTTGGCTCCGGTGGATCTGAGGTTCCCTTGCGAATGGTTTCCCCAGACTTCGACGTGAGAAAATGCTGACTCAGGCACGTCTCACCTACGAGACATGCATGTCAGGTGGTTCAACAGCACCCGGAGTGACTCATCCCGCTTTAGATTGGGCCGACTGTCGCCACAAATTTGTGTCAATCGAAATTTAAACAACCACGACACAATGGGAAGGCAAATCACACATTCGGCTTTTTCCTTGAAAGTGTCTCTAAGAACACATTTGTCCTCTTTTCAGCATGGATTTCAGCTCTCCGCTCCGCCAGTGATTCACTGAACCGTCCGGGGCACCAATGTCTGTGGTCTGCAACATTGCACTTGTAGCGGATCGATTCGAATTCATCTAAAAGGACGAAGGGAGCGGAACCTTTCTGAGTGACTCCATATGACTCGCTCGTTTGTCAGGGTTTTTTTTTTCACCCTCTCCCGTCCTGGGTTTCGATTTCTGGTTCCCGGGGTTCCTCTTTTTCTTTCAATCCCAAAGCATCGCATCCCAAATTCATCGCCGTCCGGACTATGATTGATTATGGAATGATGGATTTTTGCGGATTTGTATTCATCGCTCCCATCGGTCCGGGAAGGAAAATGGACGACCAAAAACATCCGATCAGTCCGATGTTCTTCAAGCGGTGTCCCACAGGACACTGGTGACCCAGTTCCGGGTCCCGAGCGGGTTGCAGCATCTGCCGAAGCAAACATCAGCATGTCGCCCGAACGAGCAAACCGATCCGACCGGGCTTGTTGTGCGACCGTGCAATGCATTCGCAATGCTCCAGTTTGAACCGAACTTTTGGCACTGCGACCCGTCCGCCCGTCCGTTATGTCATCGACGACGACCGAGTGAGTGGTGATTAAAAATGGGGGATCCATCCTGGCCGGACGTCCGGTTTTGAGGTCGTCCCGGGTGGTGCCAGTTTGGCAGGCCGCATCTTACTGCTCACACACCGTCGCGGCGGCGGCCTTTGATCGGTAATTGAATCGAAAATTCATCGCATAAAATGGCGTACAGCAAATATTGGGTTTTGGACAGGTCGGACAGCAGGCGAATCCCGGATGCATTCCCTCCGATCACTAATTTGCTCGTAATCGATTGCAATCGTCCCGGTGTGGGTCAGTTCGGACTGCTTTATTGGCGAAGAACTGGAGGTCCTCCCGTGTGTCAATTAGTGTCAATCGATCGGTACTTCATGGGCAGGTGGGCAGCCAGCAGCCCCAAATGAACCGGGAGTCGGTCCCCCGTAAACCGGGCGTGGATCGTTATTTATGTTGATCATTATTATGTGCCCCCCTTTGAATGGCACATACAACACCGGACAGCTGCACCGGACGGTTCGTTACTTTTATGAAGCTAAACAAAGAAATGTTGTAGCTGTTTTTTACGATTGGATATTAATTATCAACTCATTAGCATAAACGAGCTTTGGATTGCACGGAGTAATGTTGTCCACGGAAGAGTTATGCTCGATTGATTGTTTCCGTGCTAATTACAACACAACACAGTGGGAATATTTTCTTCATCCGAAAATTCGTGCGTTCAGCGAAACAATTTGTTATTGAATTATGAATTTTATAATTTATTTTACTGCTTTCAGGTTAGCTATATTTTATATTTCATATTTTTAATCATTATTTTCCATTATATGTTCATCCTTTTATTTTATTATAGCTATTGCTTTGTTCTTTATTTCAACTATTTTTCTATTTCAACAACCCAAACCTGCAGCACTTTCAGCAGTTGGAACCAAAAGCCAGTCCAAGTCTTCGTAAGAGAACCCCGGGGCAGTTCCAGCGACACGTGTTACATTTTTCAACCCCTTATTATGCTTAGGTATAATTCTGCCCCCTTTTTGAGACCCCGGCCCGAGGGGTGGGCAAGGGCCCAAAATATGCAAGGCCTACAGCCTGGTTCCCGTGCTAGTTAATAGGATAGTTTATAACTTAGCCGTAATAAACTAACAAACCCTGTGGGGGCCCCAATGGGGGGCCCTTTACTAACCC
The DNA here is from genome assembly GCF_943734635.1 of Anopheles cruzii. Classification (NCBI taxonomy): domain Eukaryota; kingdom Metazoa; phylum Arthropoda; class Insecta; order Diptera; family Culicidae; genus Anopheles; species Anopheles cruzii. The sequence continues at coordinate 55,641,424 of NC_069144.1, read as the reverse complement.
AACCTGCTGCTGCTGCTGCCACCTTCAATGGTGGAGCGCCATTCGACTCGTTCGTTACATCTCCATCTTTCTCTCTCTGTGTGTGTTTTCCAGAGTATGGACGTACCTGCAGCGATATCGGTTGCTTGTCCAGCCAGGTGTGCGTGATGGCGTACGAATCGTGCTCCCTCGGGCAACGCGACGGTAACGATTGTGGCCGATATCCGACTTGCAAGAAGAACACCGACCCCAGTGTCAGTGCCGGACCGAGCGGTAATTGAGTTGTTTCTAGCTTCTTCTTTACTGGTGCCTTCTTACGAACACTCCCGAACTCTTTAAACTCCGATGCGATTCGGTGTCCCATTCGGGGCCTTAAAGTTGCCGTCAGGGTCGGAACGAAAGCGGATCATTTGGACAGAAAGTGACGAAGCGCTCTGAGCAAAGCAAAATCGATCTCGGAATTCAATTTTTTCGACCTTAAAGGGACATTACTGTAGAGGGTAGTGGGGAATTTTTCGAAATGGGTCAACAACGTTCATCAAAAGTTACAAGCATCTCCTTAATGCACCGAACGTCGGCAACGGAACGATCTAACAGCACACTCATTGGGCAATTCTGCATCCGGGTCGTTACGTTCGCATGTTTTGACCTATCAACGGAATCGATCGGGTGGCACTGCATGGGTGGCACATTCCGCGTTTATTGTTTGTCCGCCTAGCCGGCTCGATCCGGAGTTCCAATAGGGTGGGCGCTTCACTGTTCGACGTCAACCGAATGTTCCCTCTGTGTGCTCCCCTCTGTTCTTGCAGGGATCCTCAGCCTGAATCCGGCGCCCGAAAACACCAAGGTGGTCACCGGCAACAAGGATCCAGTTTACCCGAACATGGCGATCGATCCGAACTACATCTTCGGTAACGTCCAGACGACCCGGTCGCCGTTCTTCAGCAGCTACCCGCAGCCGGGTGCCGGCAGCCCGGCCGTCTTCCAGCCCCTGTACCCACCGCTCAACCAGCCGCCGATCATCCCGCAGGCCCCCTTCAACTTTGGCGCGTCGCCCCACAATCCGTTCTATCCGCAGCACCCGAACCCGAGCCCCACGTCGACGGAGCCGAGCCTCTGGAACCAGTTCCTCTACAACAAGCAGCCCGAAAAGAGGCCACGTAGCGCGGCCCCCCCAACGCTAGCCGGCGTGTCCGGTCCACTGCTGCTGGCCACCACCATGCTGCCGCTCCTCCGCCGGTTCCTTGGTTCCTCCCTCGGTGGCTTCTTTTCCCCGTCCCGATCCGTCCCGTGTTCGTTATAATTCCTCGTGTCCCATCCACCGATCGGGTTCCGGGCTTACGAATGCATTTCATTTCTTTGCTCTAGTTTCACTGTTCCATCCCCCATCATCATTGTCTTGCGACATCTTGTGAATAACCGTGGCCCGTAGATGTACTAACGCGTGTCGAGTTGGTAGCCATTTTGTTTTGTTATTGGCTCATGTTTGTACATTTTCGCGAAGTAAAATCAACACCATAACACACCGCTATCGGGGCTATCGAATGGGCATATACTAACGTGCCGGTGTCTAACACTAAACTGGTGCACTAAAGTGCACCAGGCCATTATCGCCATAGTCGGCCAAAGCTAAGCTGTTGTAGCAATCAACATGAATAATCGGTGACGTAGGACAATGTGTTTATCGGGACGCTGTGTAAAAAATCTATCTCTAACTTGCGGAACGAAAAAGAAACTTAAAAAAACTCTAACTCTCTACAGACCGTTGTTGGATGCACCGAACCAATCTCAAGTCACGCACTCTCACCCGTAGAGCGAGCGTGGCCCAGCTATGCAATCGTTATTTTGTGCGCCAAGCCAACCCAAACCCCTTTCTCACGGCCGTTACCGTTAAGAGCACTGCAAAACACTACTAAAGTAACACTAACACCACAGAGAACAGAATGTGTACCCTAACGAAGCCAGCCAGCATGGCGTGAACGCGTTTACTAACCTTCCGCAACCAACGTTCTGGACGCCGGAAACGGCGGCAGAATTTAAAACAGAAACAGTTAAACATAGTACCGGTGATGGGTAACACTCCGAAACAAGGGGTAGCATAGAGGGGTCTGTAATTTTACACTAGCGAAGGTTACGGAGGACACTTTGGTCGTTTGGTGAGGCGGCATCTGCCAACCGGATCGAGGCGTTCAGAAGAAGTGGAACATATTCAACAGATAGACACACACACACACACACTTTAAGAAGGACAGCCACCAACACGTGACTAAACACTAAAGATGATTACAGGAATACTTTAAAACACAACACACACATAAAGTTGGAAACAAATGCAATTTACAAATAAATTTTGAAAAAAAAAACGAAAAACATAAATAAAAATTACGAAACTGAAAGTAGAACAGGCGATCCAACGGGAAACTGTCTACCGGAGGGTTGGAGGGAACTCTCCCTCTCTCTCTGTCTCTTTGGTGACGAAGAGTTCAACCGAATATGCAAACAAACGACGTCAGTAAGCACCAGACAGTCCAGCAGGCTTACCACCTGATAGTAGAGAAAAGAGAGAGAGAGAGAATGCTAGACAAAAAAACGCAAATGAAAAGGATTGCAACCCACACGACGGGTTCCGGCCACGGGTCCTGGTGGTTGGCTAACGAGCGTAAGGAACTGACTAACGCGAAGCAATACAGAAGACACAGCCGAGCACATAAATCAATAGGTAAAGGCACACGGAATAGGGTTAAAGCATAGCCATGGTGGCGGTGGAGAAGAAATGCGGCCACTGAAACAATACTGCTGACGAGATAGAATCTTATCCGGCAAGAAGCAGAATGGTATTAAAACTGAAGCGGCAAAGCCAGCGCGAGTGTGTGTGTGTATAAAGCGAACATAAGATAGCGGGCAGCAGGTAGAGAGAACAAGAATGAACATAAAACAGCGTAAAGCAGCAACAAAAAAGAATCAACGAACTGATAGAATCGGACGGTAGTGCTCCAGGTGGTGTTACGGGCGGCCCGGTGCTGGGAGCGCAGAGCGCCGAAGGACATGTGCTAGATTGCTTTAGAGAAAGCGAGAGACAGGTCAAAAGTGACCCAGAACGGAACGGTGACCAGAGTGCAGAACCGTTACGATTCATGACGCGCCGGTCCGCGCCTCAACCGCCGGAAGGGATCCGGGGGTCACCAGACCCGTATAATCCTTCCCCTCCCTGGGGGCCTCGGTAAGCTCGGGAAATCCGGGCCCTGTGCACTGTGCGCTGGCTCGCGCTGGTTGTAATTCCCTGAGCCGGTCTGTAAACACGCGGTGCATTAACTTACTGTGGCCCCGGATGTGGGCCAGTTCGGCCTTCGGGGCGAACTGTTAGTCCCCCTGTCGAGAAAGGATGTAACTGTCTGCGTCGTTCCGCGTGCCGAGGCGAATCCGGCACTGCATTGTCGCACCCGGCACTGTTGTCCTTTTCGTAAGATTACATTTTCAAGTAGCAATTTCTTTCAAAGAATGAACTCCATTTTAAATGGAAGCTCAGCGCCGCTCGATGAGTTATGGAAGGTAAGGTGCCCCAGGGCCGAAGCGCACCACCGGAGCGCACCAACCGATCGGCCACACGATCATGTAAATAAATCTCTTGTAGGGTGATAAGGTGAAAACAATGTGAAACCAATTAGCAGAACCGAGAACCGAGAAATGCATCTATTTTCATTCCCAGTCATTCGTCATTCGCCTGCCGCGTTCACGATTGCTTCGATTGTGAGGGCATTTTCCGTTCAATTTTCTGCGCGCTGCGCGTTCGTTTTTATCCGTCCAATTGTTTTACGACCTAACCTTAAAACGCTAAACTAAACAGTGTGACCCGCGGACGGGAGTCAACAAAGTAGAAAAAAATGTAAGGGATTCTATTGTAAATCGAAACACCGTTTGTTTATGTTTAAGCCGCGCACGGAATCCCGATTACTGACGAGTTCAATCAACGTCCGGAGCGTCAGTCAGCGCCTGACGAGGCAGACGTTTGGCCAATTGTTTCTAGCAACAATTGGCACAAATCGGGCTCATTATTTTTTTCTATTTGTGTTTGTTCGCTTGAACACGAAACTATTGATTCCTTTTCTGTTGCTTTTCAATGTTGCTTGTCGCTTTCTGTTCCGTACTGTTTGATCCGTTTCAGCCCTTGTTTCGTTTCCTTGTTGTTCTTTGGCTTTTAACAGCTTTTTTGTGTTCGAAATCTTTCTTCTTTCGTTTCTGTTTTATAATGTGTTCTTTTATTTTAACTGTACTGTCCGCGCACCATCCACTTCGTCCTTTCGTCCAGCGGGTGCCAGTAACGTGTTTAACAACGGCCCGAAGCCGCCCGCTCCGGTGGCCGGCAACGATGACGACGTGCTGGGCAGCCTGGGCCTCAATCCGAACAATCCTTACGGACAACGTCCCACGCCGGCCCCGACACGTCCGCGCCCTCCGTCCGCTCCCCAGGGCCCATCGCTCTATCCTTCCTTGCCCACGGACAACGGTCCCGGCAACCGTTACGGTAACAACGGAGGTGGCGGCGGTGGTGGTGGCTATTCGCCAGGTGGCGCAGGAGGATACGGTGGCCGTCCGGCGGCCCCCGGTTCGTTTGACGGAAGCGGAGGTAACATCGTCGTGCCGACGCAGAAACCGGCGGCTCCTTCGTCCGGTGGTGGCTTTTTCGGTGGCATTCTAAGCGGCGTCCAGAATGCGGTCTCGAACGCGGTCAAGCAGCAGATCGGAACGTACATCAATCAGCGGCTCGGTATTGGACCGGCAGCGGGTGGCGCGGCTGGCAGCGGAGGACTGGGAGGGCTGTTCGATGCACGCAACTTCGTCGACAACAAGCGGCTCGGAGGGCTGTTCGCGGAGAACAAACCGGCCGGTGGAAGTTCACCGTCATCCTCGTCGTCGTCGTCGTCGGTCCCGGCCGGAAGCGCGATCGGTCCGGGTGGTTACCCGGTGACGGTCGATCAACGCACCTCGGCCAGCAACTACAACCAACAGTACGCTCCGCAGAGCCAATACGCACAGAACTATCGCCACCAGAGCGCGGCCAGCAATGGTCGAGCGCGCTCCACCGAGCGCCCGGCCTACGGTTGGACCAACGTCTGAATCGGGCGAAAGGGGCTTTACAAAACCAACCCAGCACCAATACTCCAGCACATAAAGTGTATCTTCCTCCACACATGACTCTATGTATTCGAAACAACGTTGCGAATGATTTGCATTAAGCCCCGGCACTCGGCAGCGCAAGAATATCCTGTCGTCGGCCGCTCCAACTCCGCGCCACCCGAGCAAACGGAAAAGCCGCACCGGAAGCGACCGCCAAACTAATGATGTACCTCGTTAGAGAGAGGGCGCACGAGGTGTGCACGATGGCAGTTTCGGTTCGTGGTTCGCTCGCGCAATTGTGCTTCCCCTCTTTTTTATATACATTACCAGAAATGTGACTAATAAAATCAAAGAAAATTAAACTCAAAGAGTAAAACAACCAAAAGGTGTTAAGCTTTTATTGTTCAACTGCAAAAGGAAATTGAGAAAACGCAGCTATGTACAATAAAATATATTTAAACTCCAAACAATGATCGAACTGTGTTAGAGTTGATAATTTTTCTCCAATTTTGGGCCGCCTGAATGGAGGCGCATGGTACTTGACACGTGACTGCGAAATAGAAAATTCAACAATTTACTGATTCATATTACCCACTGTTATTCAATAACTTTCAAACAAAATAATTCAGAAGGGAAATGCACAGAAATTGGAACCGGCAGCCGTTGCAGGTAGGTACCGGGCGCTGGAAGCAGTGGAAAAACTTTCCTCGGTCGCAGTGAAGTAAAGTTTCAACAGCTGGACAATGTTGACTAAATAGTTTCCTCCTTCGAAGCCTACGGCCCGTGGGCAAACGGGCACGCTCCGCAGAAAAGGAAATACTCCATCCGCTGGCTCCATTATGCATATGGCACTGTTTGTGCCCGAGAGAGTACGATGAATATTTTCGCAACCCAACGGTGGCCCTGAAGTCAAGTGAAAAATGCCATCCTAGCGTGGAAACCCGCAGCCCGGTGGACCGGGAAACTATTCTATTTAGTTTCGCAAAAGTATTAGTGCCTCCGGATGATACAACTTTCCATCATAGTTTCGCTGCGCTTGGAATGTTTGCTGTTGTTGTGCGAGGAAGACAAAATCCGGGGGAAATTTATGCACCATTCGCTCTCTCACTCGGTTCCCATCGTACGTCAACTTAATCGAAAATTGTCTACTGGAATTAATTAAAAGTTTTTTGATTGCAATACATCGACCATCGCGTTCCTTCTTCCGGTCGCCCAACTCCTTACAACTCCAGCAAACTATGCTCGGTCCGGGAACGTTCCACAGTGTGTGTATGTGTCCTCAAGTGGTCGCCATAATTGTGTCGCCACCTCATGCCCGAGCGTCACGGCCCAACAACGGCAACCAGCTGACCGTTTAGTGACCGCCATTGTAACGGTGACGGTGCTTCTCTCATTAAACTTCCGCTCGAGCGGCGTCCGAAGGAAGTTTTCCTTTGGATGGTTTGTTGGTGAAGGAGGAACAACAAGAACAGAACAAAAGCTGCACCCGTTCCTGGTGGGCCATCGGGTCAAGGAAAACTCCACGCTGCACACAAACCACAAACTATCCACAACCTCTCCGATAACTCCGCCCAACGCCCGAAGCCCAGTTCTTACGACCAGTTCGCGCCACGGACGCTGGCGCGAAAGCTGATGAAGATGGAAGAAATTTACATGCTACAAGCGAGGAAAAATGATTTCCTGTTTTCGACAGTGAAAAATGTTTCTCTAGCGCAAAGCGAAATACCACCACGAGGGTAATGGTTTGTGTTTTCTTGTCTGAAGTTCTTGTTAAAGGTGGAACGAACCACAACCCAGAAAATGAACGCTTTGCAACACGAAAGCATCAGTTTTCAGGTGAAAACGGACGAGAACGGATGGCTACCTTCGCGACGGCAGGATCGTGCATTGAAGATCACTCTGATAACAGTAAATCATTGTGATCAATTTATTGGCTACACTTTAACCGGGTCTGTCAGGTAAAATTCTATCCATTAGCTAGCTCTTCTTAAATTCAATTTTACTTGTTATTTACTTCATGTTTAGAAGATAAACCTAACAATTCGGCGAATGGCTCGTATGTCTACAACTATCATAGAAACTTCGCGTTTCGCTGTGTTTGGAAATACAAAACAAAGCTTTTGTTCAGCTTTTACAGCTTTTTATATGCTACATTATGTACCTGTTTTGGTTTTTAAAATTTTCTTTCGAACATTTCCTTTGAAAATTTATGAAAGAACGGCCAAACCTTTTCAAGTAGCATAAGATGCGTTGCAGCGTTTTCCTTTCTTTTAATCCGTCTCGGTTTAAGCTTTTGCTCTCTGATACCTAAATTCCGTAAAATGTGTCTAATGTTTTTTTTTTTAACATATAGAAGCCATAGACGGGTGCCATGCACGGAAAAAGGTTTCCACCGGCAATGATGCGGTGTAAAAGAGAGAATGAGTGAATGGCAATCGTTTCAGCTGTTCCAACGCTTTCGCCCGACCGGTCCTCTTCGCAACGTTGGCCACCAAACCACACTCTGGCACTTTATGCTTTAGTTCTGGTTGGTGGCCCAGAACCACAGCACCTGACCCGGTTCACACCTGCAGCACCGAAAATGGTGGAGTGCAGGTGCAGCGATCCTTACGGTACCCACGGGGTGTGAAAAGTTTTTCGTTCGAAACGAAACGTGGTTTCGCTGCTAGAAGACTAAGACTGCGGTATTTTTTGTGCCTTTGGAACAAAAGCACTGCACATTAGATAACAACAAGTCATAGAACAAATAAACTTTCTAACACAACACCATACGATTCGAGGTGCCAAACTTTCTCTTAGGTACAAACATGACTTGGGTACAAAATTAATTTAGTGTTTAAAATAAAACGGAGTACAACGAGCTTCAGGCGTTTGTTTACTTTCAAAAGACCGTAGTCGGATTTTACATAAGAAATAAAGTATTTGCTTTGCATATCAATGCTTGTATTCAATTAGCAGTCTTGTTACTCAAATAAATCTGAAACAAAGGAACGCTTCATGATACAAACGTTTGCAGTTTAGTACCCAACGTTACAACTGGGTCCTTTCAGATTTGTCCTTTGTCTTTGTATTATTGTCCACATTATTCTCGCAGCTTGTTAGCATATTTAAAAGAGGAAAATATATGAGGGCATCGAAGAAAAACACATTGCCGCGACCCGACACACACAATGCACGGCCGAGTGTAGCATAAATAATCTCTGCCGACAGCGCGCTGACCCACCCAGCCTCAGCCTAACTTCTCAGGTCCCTCATCTTCGAGCCCGTACCGTAATGACCCTACCTCCCCGGGTGTGTATGTGTGTCCGGAACATTGGTCCCGAGCGGACACGTGGCCGCAAAAGTTACTCTTTGTACGCTGCTTTGGCCCCAAGATAGGGGTGTAAATAATTACCAAACATTTTTCACTCTACCCTAAAACAATGCACGACGGAGGATGGCCGCGCCTCTGTCAAAAAAGAAATGGACCTCTTTTAGCGTGGTTTCCTACAAGCGAAGGGTCCACTGAAGTTTGTTTTTACACCTCAGCCCAAACGGCCTTTCGCTGAACGACCTTCACTCAGCACTTAATCATGTTGAGCAGTGTGTATCTCCTCCATCACGAGCCCCGGAATAGAACAGGAAACGATGGTCCTGTGTTCGCGTCGTTTCATGTGGTTGACGCTGATTTTTTGCTTTTAATTTCGTCTACTTAACAACCAGTGGCCCGTGTCCGTTACAAAGTAATGGACGAAGTTTTGTACCCTTTGTGGTCCTATTTCCAGGCACAGCGAAACCCCCGGAGAAACGTTGGCCGCCACCGAAGGTGTAGACCGTGAAGAACGGCTACGTATGCTTCTTGCGACCGCCAGTACGATCGTTCGCATATGCTTTCCGGTTTCGGCCCGGCACCGGCCTCCCGGCCCCGGGTGCTGCCGGGCCAGACGTCAAAGTTGGCAAAATTGAACCGCAATGCTGACATGCTTTTCAAATGCAAATTAGCGTCCTGAAAAAGAAACGAAACATCGCCAGCACCTTCAAAGTGTTTGGCCAGCATAAGAACGGAGGACAACTTTTCAAAACATTCGTTTCTTGTGCCCACCCTTTAATTCGTAATAAACGATCAAAACCACGTGCACGGAGCGTGCGGCCGGTGCGTAGCTGGTGCATTGCATAAATATGCTGATGATAACAAGCCTCGATTCGTAGGCCCCGACCCGAACCTTGAATCGAGCGCCGGAGGTCCTTATGGACCGGAAGAGCATAGACGATCCGGAAGGTGTACACTCGGCCATTGGAAGGAATATGCTTTCAACCTGCCCTAACACCACGCTACGCTCTTTTCTGTTGCTGCTCCGATTCCGTTCCGGTTCGTCGGCGGTGGCTTTTTTGCCGAATACATTAGCATATGGAAATGGTTAACAAGCCATTCAAGCCTTCGTCTTTGTAGCTTCGTCTTCGTCGTCTCTTCAAAGGGCCACCCGGACACGAGATACGATTCGTTTTCTTTTCGTCTCATACCGACCAAACTGTGGCCCGAAGTTTCAGAGCTTGGCCCAAGATGAAACCGGAATTTACATAGATCATCATCGTCCTAGTCGTTAGGATAAATTCGTTAAATTTTAGGCGGAACCACGAAGCGTTGCTTTCCTTCTCATGGCTCAGTGGCTGCTGCTTCGTTACATGCCTTCGTTAGCGACGAGTAAAGACATGTCTCGAACGATAACGGGATTGATAGTTCAAAGGAGAATGTGCTTACATCGGTAGAGCTTCAAAAGAAACAATAATTGTCACCCGCAATCGTTAGCGAACAATTGGTTTAGCCAATCGCTGGGATTTGGAATTGTTTATTGAAAGCAAATTGGAAGCAAATATTCAACACGTTTCTCGCAACACAAACAGTAGAAGATATCAGAACATTTTATTGAAACAAACACCAGTTCGGATGATTTTGTGGATACAGGTCGTTTTGAAATCCCAGTACAAACAACTTTGACATTATGCGACAACATTTATCTATTTTATTTTGAAACGGAGCAACCCAAGCGTTTGGGTTGCCAACCGTTCGACACCGAGTTTTGGAATCACCAAGTTTTCTGATTGGAAGACAAATGTTCTCTCATTTCGCGCAGATACACGATTGGTGTGTGTTTATGTTTGTGCTTTGTTGCAACAATTATTCTCTAGTTGTATATTGTTTCGTTTTCACTGTGGCAGCCAGCAAGCTACTAACATTCTAACATTCTACAGTTCCCCACAGAGGTTAGGTCTAAATGCTCTCGATCAAATGCCTTTGGTTGCTTACGGGCAAGTTTCATATTGGATGCAATTTGTACGACTCGTAGTAGGCAGGGAAACAGAACGTAGTCCTCCGTTGCTTTGTGTGCGTAGCTTGAGTGAATGACCAACCATCGTTTGCTAAATTCCTTTCCTTGTTGTTTGCTTTGCGTGCTTCGATTCGTGCGTGAGAGCTACTTGCAATGGTAACTTGCTTACTTCACTTCCTTCAACACCTGGCGGAACTTGTCGAGGAAGATATCCACGTGCTTCTCGCCGAAGATCAATGCCGGGCGGAAGCGAATGCTCAGGTCTCCGCATCCTCCGGACAGAACACCTGAAACGATCGAGCGAATGGTCCATTTAGTGTCTGCGTCCTGTCGTGTGACAAACTTCGCAAAGCTTACCTTTTTGCTTGAGCGCCGTCACGATGTCATCGCGCAGTTTGGGAGTGGCACAGTTGATCGCGAGGAAGGTACCACGACCGCGCGTTGAACTCAGCAACTGCGGAAAGTCCTTCTGGGCGTCCAGTAGACCGTTTTTCAGCTTGTCGCCCACACGGCGCACGTTCTCCAGCAGCGCCTCCTGCTTGATCACCTGCAGGATCGACTCCAGCAGCAGCAGCTTACCGGGATCGCCCATCCACGTGTTGAACACACGGTAAGGCTGGTTGGGCTTCATGTGCGCCCCGTGATAGTAGCCACCCAGTTGCATCTTCTTGCTGAACGTCACCACATCCGGTGGTGACTCGAGGTTAAAGTGCTCATGGCACCAGATCTTACCGGTCGGTCCACCACCGGTCTGCACTTCATCGATCAACAGAGCGCTGCCGTGGTTTTTGGAAACACGCTGCAGTTTCTGGAAGAACTCCGGTGATGCCTCATTGTCACCGCCTTCACTCTGGATGGGCTCCACGATGATACCGGCCACCGGAACACCGCGCTTACCGTACTGCTCGATCAGCCGCTCAACCTCGGCCAAACAGCGCGCATCCTCCTGCGCGTTTTCGCGCACGTTCTCCTCGAGCGGGTAACGATACTTCGGAAACGGAGCGATTGGCCAATCGAACGACGGAACGTCGATCTTGTGGATGTACTTCGAGTGCGTCGTCGAGAGACACCCAAGCGTACGGCCGTGGAATGCTCCGTGGAAACTGAGGATGCTGAGCTTCGGCGATCCGGGCACCTGGTTTACCATACACGATTGAATTTCCGCTTCCGAAAATGGCGCCCCGTTACCTCGTTGCTTCTTTTGGTACCTTCAATGGAGGAAAAGGCACGGGAATTAGGCAAACATTCGCATTCCCCTCCCGAGTTACCACTTACCAAAGAAATATATTTTTAAATGCATTCTCGTTCGAGCAGGAACCGCACATCATAGTCGTAACGTGGTCTAGACCAACCGGTGCGACGGACATTAGCACGCTCTGCAGACGTTTAGGCCAGTCCTCGCCGGGAAATACGCCAAGCGCCGGTCGGTTGACGAGTGCTGAAAAGTATCAATTAGGCATTTTAATAAACTTGGGTCATTCTTGACGAAATATATGGGTATGTCCAGTCAATTCTAAACAACAGTATACCCTGCACTCGAAACTACCGTACGAACAGCCGGTGACCGTAACCTTGACTGATAATTTCCAGGTTGCCGTTAACTAGGTGCGTCTGTCAGCTGTTTTGCTCTAACTAATGTGCGATTTAAGTTCCACTTACTCAACACCAAGCGCCAATAACACGATGTTGGCCCCTTTGGACGCAATAAAATTGAATGATAACGGGCTTGATTGGAGTAAACGAATTTGCGACAAATTGCATCACTCTGACTGAAGGTTTCACTGATCGTGCACAAACTTTCCTTTCCGGTAAGAGGGATTAGTTATTCGAATTTAACTTACTCGATAGGTTGTGATCATTCCGAAACACATTCAGCAGCTCGTGATGATTGTACCCCAGCGGTACCGACGAGATCTGCGTGTAGATGTCGAGCAGTACGTTTCCATCAACGTCCTGCACGTAGTTCCCGATCGACCTGTCGTAATCAACGAACATCTGCACAGAACCAGCATTCTGTCCAACGAAGTGTGCCGTCGTACCGGAAAAAATAGAAAACAGATAAGCGCCTGCAACATTTCCAACCCCGAAAATAGGAACTGTGCACTTGAAAGATCGATGCTAAGGCCGTCGAATGTGAATACCAGCCCAAAGCGGATCATTTCAAGTTCAAGTCCAAACCACTCCCGCTAACAGCATAGCGCGCCAGACGCCGACAGCCCGAAGAGAGGTCGAGTGAAAGTGTTCGGTCAGTCGCAGCGCCATTTGAACACGCCACCGTCATAAATTCATCCCAGAACGGCGCGTAGAGGTCAGGGAACCGATCTGGTCTTGCGCTGCATGCGCACAGCGATGGTACGCGAAGATTTGGTGAGTTATTTTTAGTTAGAAGGTTGGTTCGTTTGGTCAAATCCAAACAAACGATCGCGCAACGTGGCGCCACTGCCGGACTGCGTCATCCATTTTTGGGGACAACGTGGTCGTGCGGTTGAAGTTTAGTTTTCCTCCGCCGAATAGGGCTCACCCTCCGACTTCCGCTCCGGATCAGACGGAACACCAGTAGGCAAGTCGGTGTTGTTGCTGATTGAAACCAATTCCCTTCAATTGATACCAATTGGCGTCCAGTCGGGGTGTGAGGGTTCCCTCTTAAACTAATCAGAGGCAGGTCCGATAGGGAAACCGATTCGTGCCCAACACATCACGCAATCTCGGCCATCGCTTGCACGCCTTTCGACCTTCGGTTGAGGGCGCTTCTGCACCCATGCAGCGTAACCGTACCTGCAGTTGATTTAGCTGCTGCAGCAGCGCCTTCGATTTCGGTCCAGGTACTTCGGTCAGGAGGGACGGGCCCACCGGTTCCGCTTGTGGGACGGCAGCAAAGCAGCGGCTCACTGGTGGTGAAAATATGCTATTTTACCAAAGGCAATGTCGATAGCCTCGCAGGCTTGCACTTCACTTACACTGCACCAACGAACGGTGGCGCCGTTTGCACTCGGGACGCAGCAAAACTTGACCAAGCTGTTTTAACAGCATTTTTATCCACGGAACGGCACGCCAAGAAACAACACGAGCTTAGGGAAAACGCGTTTGCAGCGTTCTAGATATCGACCAAAGACGTTCGGCACTTCAGAACTTCAAACGGACACTAGGACCATGCGCGAACCCCGACCTGGGTTACCATCCGCGTGGGTGGAAAAGAGACCAACGGCGAGCGAACACAGAGCGAAAGGACCGATCTCCGCAGATGCTGACTTCTGTTTGAATGGTCCGGAACCGAGCTGAGAGCAATTTATCCTTTACCATCGTCCGGTCCGGAGCATTATGCATCTCATTCTCGGGGGCATGCCTCGCGAAAGAATGAACGGAAGAGGACCAACATTAGGGAGCATATTTTGCCTCTCCCATAGCCGTCGCTCTCAAGGCCCAGAGCATAGAACACAAGCACATGTCGTTTGTTGTGATGCTCGGACAGTGCCGTATGAAATTCTCGGGACAGAAAAGTAGTTGATGTAGACAACCAGACGACATTAAAATGAAGCTTAAATCGAATTTATTGATCTACTGCGCCCTACCATGGGTCTCTGGAATTTAGTACAAGAAACAAAATTTTGCATAAGTCATAAATATCCTGCGCCTATGCTTTCAGTTCGACTGAGTGGAGGTTTTCCTCCAGAAAACATCGCTGTGCCACAAAGCTAAAGGAAGCGAAAAAGAATCGGAATTAATAAAGGGATAAACATCAGCCACCTTTCGCGTGCGTACCTATTATTAACGCCCCAACCACTGTCGATATCGTCATTTTCTGCCGGAAGCACCTTTTCCAAGCCGTCAAAAATACCGTACACATCCGATTGTCCAGCAAACGTGATTTGCTGCAAGCGTTCCGAAGGTGGACAGAACACTCTGCAAAAAAAAAGAAACCAAATCAATCGGTCATTCACGTGATTACGATCAATTGATTGCTCGCTGTTGTCGTACGAATCGTAAAGTTTTCTCAGCTGCACGAAGTGCTGCCCGTAGGCATTGCGGGACGCTCCGTTGTCATTGATCGTCGCGGACCAATTCACGCACAGCGTCATGTGACGATCGTTTTGGTTGACAATTTGGTTAAACTCCTCGTTGCTACCGGGTTCGTACACGCGAATATACTTCGTCTCGTGCTTGATCAGAAAACTGCTCACCGCCTCCAGGGACGGCAGAATCGTTTTCGCTTCATCGTCCACCGCTCGGACACAGATGGACGAAAGTTTATCACTGACGTAACGCTGAAAATGCCCACCGTACGACACCTCTTCCGGGCGCCGATCAAGATTGCACCGCAAACTGAGTGTTTCATTTGTTTTCAACCCACAACCGGACTGCAGCTTCGCGTGGCCTGGAGTTTTAATATCTACAAAGACAAGCAGAACGGCTCGTGATGGTTAGTCCCCCGGAACGAGTGTCAACTAGCTGTGACGAATACTCACAGATAATTTTCTCCTGATGTAGCTTGTAACTCGAACAGAAGAGAAACAGATCATTGACAGTAATCTCCGTCATCAGCGGATGGTGGACTTGGTTTAGGTTCTTGACGTTCACGTCGATACCGATTTCACGCTTCACCGGATTGCTTATGTTGCAGTTGGCATCCACCAGCAGCGAATCGTTCACGTTAAAGTTCCACGTGTGACGAATCAGACGGTGCCTACCGGAAAACGAACATTAACCGACTCCCCGATCAGTTTGCGGAACTCGATAGTGAACTTACTTCAACTTCGGGTAGTCCGGCGGCATGGCGTAGTAGATCATCAGCTTCACATCTTTCTGCCCCTTGGAGTACGGAGCCTGCAGCCACAGGGTGGCCGTTTTCGTCTGATTTGGCTGGATAAAGTTTCCGTCTGCCTCGCGGAACGCCCGGCAAACGTACTGCTTGCGTGCTTCCCGATCGCGACCAACGTTCTCGTTCGCCAGATTGTACAGATCGCGCCGGATCGACAACGGTATATCAGCATCGCTCGGATTGATCAGCACGTACCGTGGATTGTCAATGCAAACGTAGATATCATTCAGAACGCTGACGCCCGCATTCGTCAGATTAATCTTGAGCGGAATTACCTCACCGGCCAGCACTTCCGTCGGGGCCCGGCTGAAACTGACGTGCAGTGCCGGTGCCGGCGGAAGTATCTCTATCTCGAGTTTGCGATCAAACTGTACCGCTTTGGCGGCGGCATCCTTTGCGGTCGAGCGTATCGGAAGCGTTTCGAACAGTTGCTTTCCCCAGAGGGTGGATGCATCACCCACCGATCCACCGGCGGCCGGTGAGGAGACCGAAATCTTTCCCACGATCCCCAGTATCCGCAGCTGACCCGTGCACCGTGGTGTAATCTTCAGGACCAGCGTTTTCGTTTCGTGCTCTCCAAACGTCGCCAGCGTCACGAGACTCGTTGCCACAACGTTCTCGATTACGGAGCGCTCATCGAGCGAAAGGTCACCCAGGAAGAGGGGCCGGTTGGAGAAAATTTCGCCCGACTCACGGCGAAACTCCCACAGGAGGTTTACGTGTTCGAACAGAATCGACGGTTTGATTGTGTTTTCCAGACTGAACGCAACCTCGATCGGTTCACCGTGCACCGAGCGCGGATTCTCGGTCGCCGGCGATTCGTGTGAGAAGAGCGATTTCGATGGCCGGAACACCATCACCGGACGCTCGGAAGCACTCTGCACCAGCATCTCTTCCATCTTGTTCCAAATGTTCTCCTCCGTGAGTGGTGACTACAATCGAAAGATCCGGGTTAGTGGAACGACGGATTCCCATGCTTTTCTCCCCGCCTACCGTTATGCTGATGTTGGTGGCCGCTAGTTGTAGTGGGTTCGAAACGGGTGGCGGAGAAGTGACCAGCACCTTCGTCAACGATTGCAGAATCTTGGGCAGTTCGATGGTGGCAATGTCACCAGCGCCCTCACCCTTCGCCTGAAGGGCCTTTTTGGTGCTCAAATATTCCCGCAGGAATAGCGCTTGCTGAACTGCCGTCTGCAAGCTTGAAGGGCGCAGCAGATGCGACAAACAGTTGCTAGCTTCGTCCAGCTTCTTCAGGTTCGAAGCCTGTCGACCGATCGTGTACTGGATGTGATCTTCGGCCAAGCTCCAGCCGCGATTCTCAAACACCTGGTAGGCTTGTTTGTACGTGCGGAACGAGTGCTTTCGCTGGCCAACCTTCGAAAACCGATGGCCCGCGAGTACGCAGTGTAGAGCGTACTTGCGGTACTGTGGCGGCGTGGCCAGCAGAAAGCAGTACGAGGCTTGTTCAAGCAGCAACGCCGATCGTAGGTCGGAATCTTCACTCGTCATGCGGATCAGCTGCTTGGCCGCCTCACTGTACAGTTTCGTACCCTTCAGACACTCCATCGAGAGGAGCGTGGCCCGCGTTGCAAACTGTGGCAACTTACAACTGTTCAGATACGTGAGAATGGCTTCCTCCATGTAGTCATAGGTTTTGCGATTGGCCGTGCCCTGCATGTACGCCGCTAAGGCAGCCATCTCCAGAGCACCCGCGTAGTACTGCCACGCCGAGTCGGCGTTAAAGTCCCGCTTCGCCTGGTGGTACGCTTGAAAGGCGAGCGAATAATGGCAAAACATAAAGTACAGATCCCCCAGCTTGCGCGTCTGCAGCTCGGTCGACTCGTTCGTGTAGACGACCGCATTCTGGTTCGTGTTCACACCGGGTTTGTTCGTCACGAACCACCGCTTGGTGGCACTAAGCAGTGAACGGCTAACTCCCTTCTTGTTTGAAATCTGCAGGACAAAGTAGAGGATGGTTTCAACCGTTAAGGGACTTGGGGCCTGTGTTTACTCCCTTGCTACGAACCGAATCATTAAGCACGCCAACCAACCGCTCCACAAACGGAATCAGCGCACGTACGGCAAAATCCTGCACAAAGTGCTTTAACGTGTCCAAGTCCTCCGACGTTAGAAAAGATCCGTGCGTCACCTCTATTTCGCTCTCCGCAGGCCACACGTTCGGGTTGATCGTCTGCTGTGACAGACTATCGATGCTTGACGTGAGACTGGAAGTCTCCTGTATCTCGATGCCAGTTTCCTGTACGGGACTGAGCGGGTGAGCAATCACCTCTCCTACGACGGATCCCGACGGTGGTGTGTCCGAGGTGCTACCTCCACCGCTCCCAGCGCTACCGTGGGACAGCAGATTGGACGACTGCACCACGGTTGTGGGCATGCCCGTAACGGAGCCCATGTCTTGCGGAGTTTTCGGAGCACTGTCGGCGTCACTAGAATTGCTCGCCTGATCGGAGCGCTGATGTTTCTTCAAGTAACGCAACCACGGATCGGGACAGTCAACCGGAGGTCCATTGTGAGAGTTTATTTTCAGCAGAAAACATTTGTGCTCTCCATAGCAAGACTTTAGCCCTTCGAATGCTTGTTGTGCCCTGAAATTGGGAACATTGTCACTAACGCCCTCGGTGCCAAAACCTACTCACTCACTTTCCGATGTCACCCGAGCATCCGTCATGAAGCATCACGTAACAGTTCAGGGCATCGGTTGAGAACCATTTCGGTAGCCGGGGAGGCGTGATGCTCTGCATCATCTGGATCTTCTTCGTCAACTGGCTGGCCGTTTCGATTGGATTCGGATCGATACTCGATACGACTATCAGCGAGCACAGCAAGTGGCGCGTAAACTCATGATCCGCGGGGAACTGAACGGTCAGGAACGTTTCACGCCACTGCTCAAACCACGGCTCGGCAGCCGGTATATCCACGAACGTCCCGTCGTCCAGTTTGATCGCTTTCATCTTCTCACCACCGGCCGTTGTGACGGCCTCATTCAGCATCTTTTTGGCCAGAATCGTCTGCGGGGGGCGCCAGTTAACATCCATCACGTTAATGCGTAGCCCCTTGATCGATACGCTGGTGCCGGCCACATCGCGAAAGTGGGCTGCAATGAAAAGCATAGCTCTTAAAAACATGACCTGCCCACCAGCAATCGGCCTCAATCTTTACAGACCATCCGAAGAAAGTCTCAGGAATGGTTGCAGCATTTCCACGAACGTAAGATTATTTTTCTGGCACAGTTCCTCCGCCTGCTGGGACACGATGGCGCCCACCATCGGTGAAAATATGTTTTGTATTATCTCCTTGGAGGAGTAATTTTGTCCCGTTAGATGAATCATATCTGCTGGATTTCCTAAGCGGAACGCACTCGTAACATTCAACTCACTGTCCGTGCTACGCAAGATTTCGATAAATAAATCGATTTCTCTTGCCAATGTAAACAAACACCGACACCGCTTGACAGCTGTCAGCTGATTTACGATACATGAAATTGTTGCAACGGTTTATAATTTATCTTAAAGGTATTTTAAAAATAATGGTCTATTGTAAATAATAAAAGTTTTACACATTAAGCGTTAAACGAAACATAATTCTTTTGGTTTAATTTAGTTAAAGGACTCGGTCAAAAAGTAGCCACAAACAACGTGCGCGACAATAGCCCAATTGGTGGCCGTACAACGATGCGGTCACCTGCGATAGTGTCAGAGGATATTCGAAAGAAAAACGCCGCATCGGAACCATTGTTTTTGGACCCCAGCATTTGGTATCAAAATCCTTGTGTGTTGAATTCAAAGGCTTTCCGAACGCAAGATGCATCCACTGAACAACGACTGGCAAGAACCACAAAGTGACCAGTATGCGGAAAAGTTCGAGGTGCAGTTTATGTTGCGAACTGCCTGCACTACGGCACTGTATCCTCTGGAATACGCCAAAACCCTCATCCAGGTACGTGTTTTGCTGGTTGGTTGCGAAAACGATAAAACTGCACGATCATGTTTGGTGCGTTCACTCAAAAACTCTTTCTCTATTATCTTATCGCCCGAAAGATCGGCTACGAACCGATAGCTCCCCGACCGGGCTATACGCTGTTTGGCCAAAAGCGCTTGATGCTACCGAACATTTTCCAATACGGTAAGCTCATCGGGGTCAGCGTTGTTTACGCCTTAAGGCCGATTGTGATGTTTTATTCTAATCGACTTTTGCGACATTGATTCTAGCTTGCCACATTAAAAGCGTCGACGGATTTGTAGGATGTTTCCGCGGGCTAAGCTCCCGGCTGGTAGGGAACGTACTGAGCGCGTACTACGGTGAACTGCTAGCCGACCGGCTTGGTTTCTACGACGTTCCCAAGCGCCCACAGAAATCTCCCCCGGCGTATTTCGACAGAACTTACGAAGATTGGACGAACGACGTTGTAGACAATGACGACGAACACCTGGATGCGGATTTCGTAGTGAAACTGAAGCGCAATGTTGTAGTGCACTTTGCCGGTGTCGTAATCTCGCACCCGTTTCACGTCATTTCCGTCCGAATGATGGCACAGTTCGTTGGAAAGGAACGATACTACAACGGATTGTTTGCGTCGATTAAAGAAATCTGGAATACCGAGGGTTTTAGTGGATTTTTTTCCGGTATCATCCCACGATTGGTATGTGATATCGGATGTCTGGTAATCAGCAGCACCATCACGTACTTGGCCAGCAAAGCCATCGTAAAGGGCGAAGCGGGACGTGGATTCCTCAGTGCGATCGCTAGCTTCACTGTCAGCAGCAAACTTTATCCGTACCACGTCGTCTCAACCTGCATGATAGTAAACGGGTCCAGGTTATATTTTCAAACTATCCTCCCTCCTAATGGTTTGCTAAATGGGATGATCTTGTCTGTTTCCACAGATTGAAGGCTGGCAATCTGCCGTTGATGGATAACTACGTCGATTGGAGGGATTGTTATGGTAAATTGCGTGCGAGCCAAGAACATAAACGTGGCTCATCACTATTTTTCCGGTAAGACACACTGTGCATCAGAACTGGAATTTGCTGGCTCGAACCATAACTTCCCTCCATCATTCTCGTTTCAGTACCGTCCCGAGAGTGTTCAACAAAAGCAACAACTTGTACGCACCTTACCCGGAAATGAAGTAAATCCTAAACGGCAGAAATGTGGCTCTCCACGTGGCACCAGTATGCGTATCGCGAAAACATAGCTTTTAGCCAATGATTGCGTTCTACATGTTTGGTCTAAGCGTTTAGGATTGTTATTTGTTAAAAGGAACCCCTTTCTCGGTACAGTATCATCTTCGTCGCTTCGCTTTACCAACCTTTTTTTTACTGTACGTACCTTTCGAGAACGTTTGAAAAGTAAATTGCATTTACCACGTACACCCAGCTGAAGAACGGAGCAATTGAGATGGATTATACAACAGCAAAAGTGTGACACATGACGGGAAAAAGTGAAATACCACTAATCTGGACCTCGGAATACCTCCAACCGTAGTGAAGGCTCGTTAACGTCAGTGAGGCTTTCGAATGGCCAACCAACAATATAACGGAAACCTTCTCCTGACCCCCAAATGATTGCTTTGCTGTTACTTACTTACTTTTGTGTGGTATTTGGTTTCTGTTTTATTGTGTAAGATCTCGAAAAGCACAATTCGGTATCGGTACTAGCGTTAAAAAATACTAAGTCTGGTCCACGCCACCAAAGTGGTGGCTCCCAGTAGGAAGATGGTAAAAGAAAGCCTCATTTCCGATGCTCCACTTCCGAAGCAGAACATTTGGTCACAGTTACCCTCGCTGAATCTTTGGTACTGGCGCTTCACATCGGACCAGTTGCAAAGCCCAACTCGGCACCAATCCAGCATGATTGGCCTTTCGTTGAGGAAGAAGATTACCTTCACCGGTTCTTGCGGTTCCGTGCATCTGTTGGATATGGCAGAGCAGAACAATGCATAACCATTTATGTCGTTCCATGTTTACGAAATGTTTTCCGATACTTACTGATACTTGACGGCAACTATGTTGGCCGCGAAAGGAATATTGCTGGAAGTGTACTGACGGTTTCGCATCGTCGCAAAGTTGTCAGCTCGCAGCGGAACATGATCCCGTTTTGCCCCTAGCGCCGCAAGGAAAAGTTGCAGCTCGGAATCGTGCGTAAAGTACGAAACCATTAACGGTTCCTCCGTTGTGCCGAGATGCTTCAACATATCTGCTACGGCGTGGCAGGCTAGGTTCTGGCTGTGCTGGTATCCGTAGCTGTTGCTGTAGTAGTACTGCAAATCCTCTTTATACTCGAGCACACGGACCTGATCCTTGGTGAACGCCGAACAGAACGGACTGGTCATCGATAGGTGCCAGGCTTGCTCGAACCGACACATACTCCACATGGCGTCTATCTGTTCAACGCTCAGGTTGTGCCGGAAGCCTAACCGTTGCGAAATGTCCCAAACAGTGCTGATGAAAAGCGGTGTTCGAGTGAATTTGTTTGCCTCGGCGTTTTCATCCCGTTCGTCGCGGGCCTTATTGTTGGCGTAATCGGGACAGTAATCATACGGTTTTAGCAATCGATCGGGATCAGAAGCTGGCACCGGTTTGACACGTTTCGCTTCCTCGGTACCGAACAACCCTTCAACGAACGCTTTAAAGCTCGCTTCCGTACGCTGAGCGTTGGTGTGACGGAACTGTGAAGAAACAGATTTCTCATTACCGGATCATCTCTTGCCCGTTGCGCTAAATTAGCAGGTTGACTCACGAGGTACTTCTTTGGCTCATAAGTTGGGCCAATAATGTCCCAATATCTGTTCTTCGTCCGAAGAGCGAAATACTTTACTTCTTCCCAGCCGGCCGTCGTCAGCACCGACTCGTACTGCTCGGTTATGTTCGGATTCCAGTTCCAGCCTCGGAGAAGCTCTAGGTCCTCCTCACACATTCGCCCGTTGTCCGGCAATGTGCGTCGACCGAAGTAGTTCTCCATAATGGCATCCTGCAGCTGTAAAAAAGTTTGGCACACCATTAGTTTAGTCCATTTTGTCGCAAATTTTCAAACACTCCAACCGCGCACTTCCGCAACATACCATTTTGAGTAACCTGGGCAGCTTTTGAATATCACCTTTCGATGGCAGCCGCGTACCGTGACGATTTAATGACCAAAGTTTTACCGGGCGACAATCTGAGGCGCGGTGAAAACAAAAAATCCATCATTTTTACAGATGCGAACCAGATACATTGATGCGACACTTACTGGGCACAATGTGCTGTTTGTCCGTATCGGGAATACGAATGACTTCGTAGGCCGTTTTGGTGGCAAAGTGTTGCACTTGTGTGCGATCGTGATCATCGTTGTAGCAATACGACTCGCAGCAGTCACTTCTTTGCGCAATGGACACGTTCACCAGGCCGAGCAGGACGGTCGGTAGGAGGGCAACTCGCAGGATCATGTTCTTCGGGCTAAAGCGTAAGAAATAAAATCGTCAAGCTCAAATAGCACGCCTGGCGAGGGATGGCGCTCTGCTGTGGCACACTATGTCCACGGCCGTGTCGATCTGTTCCAAACACCCACCGAGGATCGCACTTATAATTGTTGCTTAAATTAAATAATTAGAGGCCCAAACACATGGTGCTATTAAAATCTAGTTTTCAGTCCCAGCGTGTTGCTTGAATGCCGTAATGCTTGAACAAACGATTGACTTTTCTAGCTACGTTACTAGACGTGTATTAGATTGTGTGAACATTGGCAGTAACATTTATCTTTTCGTCTCATCCACCACTGATAGCGACCGTATAGTTCATCAATCATGAATGTTGCACGATCTATTCACGCAGTAATGTAATGATCATTTTTTCGTCAAATACCTGACGTCATGCAATCGAACTCAAGGTCTCTGGGTTGTCTCTCTAAGCACTTTGTAACTAAAAAATTATTAAACCTGGGCATTTTAGCATTAAGATTCTGATTGTGATCATTGATCAGTGATGATGTTCGAAGAGCCACGATGTTACACACATCTTTGGATTGATCACGCCTATCAACGCACGCGGTGGTGCTACAGGTGATCGCATAGCTCTTAAGCGATCGCATAGGGGAGTGGCCGACGCATAAAAAAACAAAAAATACAACATATCAAGAAAGGGATTCCATCATCGCCTCGTGCATTCCGGACTGCTTCTTTCCATGTTAACCGGTTTTCCTTCTCTCTATGCTGTCGATCCTGCGGGTTTCGACGATCGGTTCTATTCTTTTCTGTGACCATTTTTCTATCCCACCTTTTGCTCTCTTTCGCTAGTTCGTTCTGTGTTGGCAGCATTATAGGTAAAAAAGAGCCTCAATGTGCGGTGACATGTTTTCTTTTTCTTACCCGTTGTAACGTTTCTTTGCTCTATTGTTGCAGAGCAATTACTTTTTTCCTCCAGGCAAGGCAGGTAATGACAAAAACTCACAATCTCACCGTGAGATAATTGTTAACAGTCTTAGGCTATTTTTAACGCACTTATAAAAACAAACCAGTATCGCTTTAGGCACGTATTGCGAGACTTTACAATAACTGAGGTCTTGTCCAAGCCACTTACAGTTGGTCGTTGTTTTTTGTTGAACTGGAAAACGCTCTCTTTATGCACTTTTAAACACGGAGATAAGGTTTGCCGACGCAGTGGTTGTTAGGGAACGCACGAATGCATGTCACGCCTAGCAATTATCTTTTAACACTCGTTGACTAAAGTCGCGACGAAGCACCCCCGCGAAGATCTGCCGGTCAACTGAGCAGAGAGACAAAATCCCGCGTTCGCATGCACTGATCGCGAGAGACGCGCCTTCGGTTCATCATTGTTCATCATCATCATCATTGATGAATTGCCTCCCTTCTCTTTCTAGCACGGACAAACAGCATTGTGGCACGGCCGTTTCCTTTTGTATTCAGCATCATCAGCGATCTTCGTCAGCCTTACAATGGAAGACAAACAGAAAGGGTTTTCATTAAAGCTGTAAGAAAAGTTCATAATTTTTGCTCTTGAATTCTTACCTTTCTTATTCTTTTTTCGTAGTGCACCAATTTTTCAAACGAAATGAGCAGTACAGTTTAGATTGTTTACAAAGAGAGTTATGTTTTTATGACTATTCTATGTTCTTTGTTCATTCTTACTTCATCAGTCACTTAACAGATAACTGAACCAAGTGGTACAAGATCATTGAGACGACTTTCGCTTTATGTCATGTCGTAAATAAATTAAAATTTCTAACAACGAGGAACACATATAGGTAATGGAATTTGTTTTACAGACATTCTAGGGAATGGCATCAATTGGCTTTTTAGTCCACTTCTTCCATGTGCGAGAGATCCTCGGAGTCGTCAACGAGCGGAGGCGCATCGCCGGCAGCGGTTGAGGGCGCCGGGGCAACTCCGGCATCATCCGTCGTCATCGGCTCGTCCTCATCGATGCCCAGGCCAAGCTTGACCATGCGGTAGATGCGCGCGGCGTGGGTTCCGGGCTCATCCAGCGAGAATCCGGACGACAGCAGAGCAGTCTCGAACAGCAGGATCACCAGATCCTTGACGGCCTTATCGTTTTTATCGTCATCGGCACGTTGACGCAGCGTCTCGATGATGGCATGGTCGGGATTGATCTCCAGATGCTTCTTGCCGGCCATGTAGCCCATGGCAGACGAGTCGCGCAGGGCCTGCGCCTTCATGATGCGCTCCATGTTGGCCGACCAACCATACTGCGACGTGACGATACAGCAGGGAGAGTCCACCAATCGGTTGGAGACGACCACCTTCTCCACCTTGCTCTCCAGCACCGATTTCATCACCTTGCACAGGTTCTCGAACTTGGCCTTGTCTTCTTCACGCTTCTTCTTCTCAGCCTCATCCTCCGGCAGCTCCAGACCCTCCTTGGTCACGCAGACCAGCTGCTTGCCCTTGTACTCCTTCAGCTGCTGGATGACGTACTCGTCGATAGCTTCCGTCATGTAGATCACTTCGAAGCCACGCTTCTTCACACGCTCCACGAACGCCGAGTTCTTCACCTGCTCGATGTTCTCGCCCGTAATGAAGTAGATCTGACTTTGGTTCTCCTTCATGCGCCCAACGTAATCGTTCAGCGAGCAGTACTCATCGCCCGATGCGGACGTGTTAAAGCGCAGCAGATCGGCCAACTTCTGACGGTTCTGGCTGTCCTCGTGCACACCCAGCTTCAGGTTCTTGCTGAACTGATCGTAGAACTTCTTGTAGGTCTCTTTGTCCTCGGCCAGTTCCTCGAACAGCTCCATGCACTTCTTCACCAGATTCTTGCGGATCACCTTCAGGATCTTATTCTGTTGCAACATCTCACGGGAAATGTTCAGCGGGAGATCTTCCGAGTCTACCACACCCTTGATGAAGTTCAGATAGTCCGGAATCAGCTCCTCGCAGTTGTCCATGATGAACACTCGGCGCACATACAGTTTGATGTTGTTCTTCTTCTTCTTGTTCTCGAAGAGATCGAACGGCATACGACGCGGAACGAACAGGAGTGCCCGGAAGTCCAGCTGACCCTCGACCGAGAAGTGCTTCACGGCCAGATGGTCCTCCCAATCGTTCGTCAGGGACTTGTAGAACTCTCCGTATTCTTCCTGCGAGATATCGTCCGCATTGCGAGTCCAGATCGGCTTCGTTTTGTTCAGCTCCTCATCCTCGGTGTATTTCACCTTCACCGTTTTCTTCTTCTTGTCCTTTTTGTCCTCATCATCTTCAGCATCCTCCAGCTTAGGCTCGTCGTCCTTCTTTTCCTCTTCCTTCTTTTCTTCTTCGGCCTCATCGTCGCTCACCTCCTTTTCGCGTTCCTTCTCCACCAGCAGCTTGATCGGATAGCCGATGAACTGCGAGTGTTTGTTTACGATCTGCTTGACCTTGCTCTCCTCTAGATACTCCAGCTGATCCTCCTTGATGTGCAGCACAATCTTAGTACCGCGGCCCAGCGGCTCACCGGCATCCGAGCGCACGGTAAACGATCCTCCGGCCGATGATTCCCACACGTACTGTTCATCGTCGTTGTGCTTGGATGTGACCACCACCTTATCGGCGACCAGATAAGCCGAGTAGAAACCGACACCAAACTGACCGATCATGCTGATATCGGCACCGGCCTGAAGCGCCTCCATGAATGCCTTGGTGCCAGACTTTGCGATCGTTCCGAGGTTGTTGACCAGATCCGCCTTCGTCATGCCGATACCGGTATCGATGAGCGTCAGCGTACCGGCTTCCTTGTTCGGGATGATCTTGATGAACAGGTCCTTGCCCGAGTCCAGCTTGGTGGGGTCCGTCAGCGACTCGTAGCGGATCTTGTCCAAGGCATCGGAAGAGTTCGAGATCAACTCACGCAGGAAGATTTCCTTGTTCGAGTAGAACGTGTTGATGATCAGCGACATAAGCTGAGCGATCTCAGCCTGGAACGCGAAGGTTTCGGTTTCTGGTGCTTCCGGCATCTGTAACGCAATAAAGGGACGAAAATCCCATTAGATGAAAGTTTGCTAGAGTGCAGTAAGTTACTTGATTCTCAAATTGCATGCTATCTAAATCTCCTTGAATTATGTTCATGAAAAGCACACACTTTTAACATTTCAAAAAACTTAAATCACCAATACATCGGCCACTTCAAATCTTTGATAACACCGATTTCAGGACTGTGAGCATAACATTTCCTTGGTTTGACTATACAACTTACCTTGGTAGTACTTTTAAATTAGCAAATTGCAAAACTTTTCCTTAATGTATGTCCTTTCGGAGTTGAACGCGGAACGTTTTGTTCGAAACCTTTCTTGATACTCTTGAACACGTGCGAAAAGCGAGCCGAATTTATAGATTAACTTGCGACTTCTGGAAAATTCATTCGCAAACTCGCGTCCGGTTTCGGTTTTCGCGCAATTTCTAGAAATTGTGGAGGGGAAATGAGTTCCGCCGGGACGCGGATTTAGCACACATTTCGCCGCCGCTAGGAATTGACAGCAGGGCGAAAATCAAGAAGCATTTTTCGACAAACTTATTTATTCTTTGTATAATTTTAATTTTGTATTTTGTAGATCAATAAAGACGATTTATGAAGAAATGTTTACAGCTATTCCAATTATTCAAATAATGTCATTCTATTTCAAGGAGATTGGATACGAAAAATGCATAAGTGAGGATGTTGACAGTCATTTTAATCATCTTTAAAATGTAAAGATCGTTGGATTTTGTTCTAAAACCGAACATAAAATCATATCTTATCATCATCATCATTATCATCATCTGATCATTAAATTTTCTTAACTAATAATTAATAAAAAGTATAATTTTGTTGTTTGATATTGTGCCTCAAAATGTATATTTTCCCTCCTTAAAATGTTTTATTGACATTTGTGAAAACAAAAACTCACCCAAACTGACAGTTGGCTGGCGAAATCGAAAACCTGCCTGAATGAGTGCCTGCATTGCTTGGAGGGGAAGTTTTGTTCGTTCTTCTAGTTCCGGTTGGTTCGGCACTCAGTATGGCTTTTACCCACCGAAGCTTCTAGAAACGTCTGGAACGTTCTAGAAGATTCGCGAAACATCGGCGGCTGTGCTTCCGTCTCTGGTTTCTCTCGCACACTCCGTTCACGGCAAAGTGCGACCGAAACGACACGATTTCGCAAACGCCAACCTTAGCATGCTGTTCCGTTGCTAGAAACTTCTAGCGTTTGCCGGTTATAGGTTATAACAGGGCCGGTCCGGCTGCGCGAACCATCAGACGATTTTTAACTGTGAACCTGAAGAGAGCGGAGCTCGTCGAGTTGCCATTCAGCGTGTGAAGCTTGCTATTCAGTGCTAAACGAAGTGTGAGAAATCAATTCTCATTGTGTTGAAGAGTTTATTCTTAGTGAAAAAATCTAACAGAAAATCTTCAAGGTATGTTTCTGTGACAGAACGTGTAAAGTATTTTGCCTAATACTTTATTGTGGCCAACTTAGATTGATCCAGAAACAGTGCCATGATTCTTTTCCTGCTTGTGAAAACGTGGTCTTTGAACCCTTTCTTTAATTGACGCTAGTGAATCATCGGTCCTTTATAATGCAAAGAAAATTTAATGAGAGCAGCAGTGGAAAACTATTCAGCTTTTTTTCGCAAACGTGTTCCTTGTCTCTTTGGTTTAAAAGTCCGATTAGAACAATGATCTTTCGATAAACGATGAACAGTTTGATTTTTCCGATACAGTCATGGGAATTCGTATTTGCACATTTGTATTCAGTGAAGAAGATTAATAAGGTTTTGGGCTGTTACCAATTATGTAGCATACTTCAACCATTGCTAATCGATTACTTTGATCTATTTTGCGCAACTTATTGCACTTATTTTGTTGCAAGAGTGCTTAGATAAAAAAAATGATCTAAAAGTCTTGTTTTACATGTGATTTTGACCGGATTTGTTTTCTGTCCCTTCATTACAGATGCCGGAAGCACCAGAAACCGAAACCTTCGCGTTCCAGGCTGAGATCGCTCAGCTTATGTCGCTGATCATCAACACGTTCTACTCGAACAAGGAAATCTTCCTGCGTGAGTTGATCTCGAACTCTTCCGATGCCTTGGACAAGATCCGCTACGAGTCGCTGACGGACCCCACCAAGCTGGACTCGGGCAAGGACCTGTTCATCAAGATCATCCCGAACAAGGAA